>NC_092769.1:73819582-74068092 GCF_047496795.1 Chiloscyllium punctatum
GTCAGTGCTGAGGGAATGCTGTGCACTGTCGGAGGGTCAGTGCTGAGGGAATGCTGCACTGTCGGAGGGTCAGTGCTGAGGGGAGTGCCCGCACTGTCGGAGGGTCAGTGCAGAGGGGGAGCGCTGCACTGTCGGAGGGTCAGTGCTGAGGGAGTGCCGCACTGTTGGAGGGTCAGTGCCGAGGGGAGTGCCGCACTGTCGGAGGGTCAGTGCTGAGGGGAGAGTGCCCGCACTGTCGGAGGGTCAGTGCTGAGGGGAGTGCCGCACTGTCGGAGGGTCAGTGCTGAGGGGAGTGGGGCACTGTCGGAGGGTCAGTGCTGAGGGAGCGCCCGCACTGTCGGAGGGTCAGTGCCGAGGGAATGCTGCCACTGTCGGAGGGTCAGTGCCGAGGGAAGTGGGCACTGTCGGAGGGTCAGTGCTGAGGGAAGTGGACACTGTCGGAGGGTCAGTGCTGAGGGGAGCTCCACACTGTCGGAGGGTCAGTGCTGAGGGAGTGGTGGGCACTGTTGGAGGGTCAGTGCTGAGGGAAGGTGGGGGCACTGTCGGAGGGTCAGTGCTGAGGGAGTGGGCACTGTTGGAGGGTCAGTGCTGAGGGAGCGGGCACTGTCGGAGGGTCAGTGCTGAGGGAGTGCCGCACTGTCGGAGGGTCAGTGCTGAGGGAGTGCCTGCACTGTCGGAGGGTCAGTGCTGAGGGAGTGGGCACTGTCGGAGGGTCAGTGCTGAGGGAGTGGGCACCGTCGGACGGTCAGTGCTGAGGGAGTGCCGCACTGTCGGAGGGTCAGTGCTGAGGGAGTGCCGCACTGTCGGAGGGTCAGTGCTGAGGGATGCGGGCACTGTCGGAGGGTCAGTGCTGAGGGAATGGGCACTGTCGGAGGGTCAGTGCTGAGGGAGCGCCGCACTGTCGGAGGGTCAGTGCTGAGGGGGGTGGGCACTGTTGGAGTGTTAGCGCTGAGGGAGTCGGCGCTGTAGGAGGGTCAGTGCTGAGGAGAGTGGGCACTGTGGAGGGTCAGCACTGAGGGAGTGGGGCGCTGTAGGAGGGTCAGTGCTGAGAGAGTGGGCACTGTAGGAGGGTCAGTGCTGAGAGAGTGGGGCACTGTGGAGGGTCAGCACTGAGGGGAGTGGGCGCTGTAGGAAGGTCAGCGCTGAGGGAGTGGGCACTGTAGGAGGGGTCAGTGCTGAGAGAGTGGGCACTGTGGAGGGTCCAGCACTGAGGGAGTGGGCGCTGTAGGAAGGTCAGCGCTGAGGGAGTGGGCACTGTAGAAGTGCCATCTTTCAAACGAGGCCCTTAACTCAGTAAACTGTCATTGCGAGAAATAGCTGATCCTGGGCATTCTCGCCTGGGGGTGTGTGTGTGTGTGTGTGTGTGTGTCTCTGTTTTGTCTGGGATCTTGCTGTGCGGCATGTGGCTTCTGCTGAGTGCACCTGAACCAGGAAAGTCTACTTGGTTCCAAATTCTCTGAGTGGTGAGATCTGCCACGCAAATGCAGCCGTTCTGATTATTTTTGGAGGGAGTCCTGGTGCTCCTGTCCCTTTACCCCTACCCCCCCACCACCCAGTGCCCCCATAGTCTGGACGGGGGTGCGGGGGGAGGTGGGGCACACAGTGCCGGGAGGCTGTTACCTCTGACCTGGAGGATTGTGGGGGAGTGGAAGAGGAGGGGTGGTGTGGTTGGGAACCGGGCCACACAGGGAGACAAGGTACTCACTGCCCACCACTTCCCTGTGGCACTACCCACTCCCTCGTTCTCACTGACCCACACACAATCGCCAGCTCGACCAATCAGACGAAGCTCAGCACTGACAATGGACTCACCCCCTCTCTGCCGACCCTCACCCTACCCTCAAAATATAGTGCCAAACCACCTGGGAGTGTTTGATGGGGGTCAGTGTAGAGGGAGCTTTACTCTGTAGCTAGCCTCCTGTCCTGGGAGTGTTTAATGGGGGGTCAGTGTAGAGAGAGCTTTACTCTGTATCTAACCCCTGTCCTGGAAGTGTTTGATGGGGGTCAGTGTAGAGGAAGCTTTACCCTGTATCTAACCCCCCTGTCCCTAGCAGTGTTTGATGGACACAGTGTAGAGGGAGCTTTTACTCTGTATCCAACCCCCTGTCCTGGGGAGTATTTGATGGTGGGACAGTATAGAGGGAGCTTTACTCTGTATCCAACCCCCTGTCCTGGGGAGTGTTTGATGGGGGGACAGTGTAGAGGAAGCTTTTTTCTGTATCTAACCCCATGCTGTCCCTGTCCTGGGAGTGTTAGATGGGGACAGTGTAGAGGGAGCTTTACTCTGTATCTAACCCCGTGCTGTCCCTGTCCTGGGAGTGTTTGATGGGGGAACAGTGTAGAGAGAGCTTTACTCTGTATCTAACCCCATGCTGTCCCTGTCCTGGGAGTGTTTGATGGGGCGCAGTGTAGAGGGAGCTTTACCCTGTATCTAACCCCGCGTGGTGTGCTCCCTTCCTGTTTTGCTGTCAGGTTTCAGAGGTGTTCGCTCTCCCAGTGTGTTGGAGGTTTCTTTGTAAATTCAGAAGGTGGTTTGTTCGGGAGATGGGGGGGTGGGGTGTGGAGTGAGGAGATGTTGAGACAGGATCCTCATCAGTCACTGTAAACACCCTCCTTATGTGCAAGATTGAACTTGTGATTCAAGTTCAACATCCTCAGGGCATTTTTGAGCTCCCTCCCTCTCACACACACCTCAACGTCTCGAACTGTATCTGAGAGCTCTCCACCCTCTTCCCCCCCCCCGATTCACACACAGGACGGTGCGAGGAACACGGTCCCCCAATTCCATTCCAAACTCTGCCCTGGGGGCGAGTCGGTCTCTCTTCACCCACTCCCAACAGAGCCAAACCTCACTCAGCACCACCGCCTCCATGCACAAAACCCCAGGCTGTTCGACTGTGGGGAGCAGCACCGTTGCAACCAATCCTTCTCACCCACACGCAACAATGAGGGTCGATATCTGACAGAGATGGGTGGGCCAGATGTAAAATGGGGTGGGATCCAAAGGGGAGAGTGGGATGAGAGTGGGTGGGATATTATAGGGGAGTGGGGATTGAGGGGGAGGGTGGATTAGACTGGGTGGATATTAAAGGGAGCGGGGAGTGAGGGGGAGAGTGGGATTAGACTGGGGTGGGATATTAAAGGGATGGGGAGTGAGGGGGAGAGTGGGATTTAGACTGGGTGGGATATTAAAGGGAGAGGGGAGTGAGGGGGAGAGTGGGATTAGACTGGGTGGGATATTAAAGGGAGGGAGAGTGAGGGGGAGGGTGGGATTAGACTGGGTGGGATATTAAAGGGAGTGGGGAGTGAGGGGGAGAGTGGATTAGACTGGGTGGGATATTAAAGGGAGGGAGAGTGAGGGGGAGAGTGGGATTAGACTGGGTGGGATATTAAAGGGAGTGGGGAGTGAGGGGGAGAGTGGGATTAGACTGGGTGGGATATTAAAGGGAGCGGGGGAGTGAGGGGGGAGAGTGGGATTAGACAGGGTGGGGGATATTAAAGGGAGTGGGGAGTGAGAGGGAGAGTGGGATTAGACTGGGTGGGATATTAAAGGGAGTGGGGGAGTGAGGGGGGAGGGTGGGATTAGACTGGGTGGGATATTAAAGGGAGTGGGGGAGTGAGGGGGGAGGGTGGGATTAGACTGGGTGGGATATTAAAGGGAGTGGGGGAGTGAAGGGGGGAGAGTGGGATTAGACTGGGTGGGATATTAAAGGGAGCGGGGGAGTGGAGGGGGGGAGAGTGGGATTAGACAGGGTGGGATATTAAAGGGAGCGGGGAGTGAGGGGGAGAGTGGGATTAGACTGGGTGGGATATTAAAGGGTGTGGGGAGGTGAGGGGGAGAGTGGGATTAGACTGGGTGGGATATTAAAGGGAGGGGGAGTGAGGGGGGAGAGTGGGATTAGACTGGGTGGGATATTAAAGGGTGTGGGGGAGGTGAGGGGGGGATAGTGGGATTAGACTGGGTGGATATTAAAGGGAGTGGGGAGTGAGGGGGAGAGTGGGATAGACTGGGTGGGATATTAAAGGGGTGGTGGGGAGTGAGGGGGGATAGTGGGATTAGACTGGGTGGGATATTAAAGGGAGTGGGGAGTGAGGGGGAGAGTGGGATTAGACTGGGTGGGATATTAAAGGGTGTGGGGAGTGAGGGGGGAGGGTGGGATTAGACTGGGTGGGATATTAAAGGGAGCGGGGGAGTGAGGGGGAGTGTGGGATTAGACTGGGTGGGATATTAAAGGGAGTGGGGAGTGAGGGGGGAGAGTGGGATTAGACTGGGTGGGATATTAAAGGGAGCAGGGAGTGAGGGGGAGAGTGGGATTAGACTGGGTGGGATATTAAAGGGAGCGGGGAGAGAGGGGGAGAGTGGGATTAGACTGGGTGGGATATTAAAGGGAGTGGGGAGTGAGGGGGGAGAGTGGGGATTAGACAGGGTGGGATATTAAAGGGAGCGAGGGAGTGAGGGGGAGAGTGGGATTAGACTGGGTGGGATATTAAAGGGTGTGGGGAAGTGAGGGGGAGAGTGGATTAGACTGGGTGGGATATTAAAGGGAGTGGGGGAGAGAGGGGGGGAGAGTGGGATTAGACTGGGTGGGATATTAAAGGGGTGTGGGGAGTGAGGGGGAGAGTGGGATTAGACTGGGTGGGATATTAAAGGGTGTGGGGAGTGAGGGGGAGAGGTGGGATTAGACTGGGTGGGATATTAAAGGGAGTGGGGAGTGAGGGGAGAGTGGGATTAGACTGGGTGGGATATTAAAGGGAGTGGGGAGTGAGGGGGGAGAGGTGGATTAGACTGGGTGGGATATTAAAGGGAGCGGGGAGTGAGGGGGAGAGTGGGATTAGACTGGGTGGGATATTAAAGGGAGCGGGAGTGAGGGGGAGAGTGGGATTAGACTGGGTGGGATATTAAAGGGAGGGGGGGAGTGAGGGGGGAGAGTGGGATTAGACTGGGTGGGATATTAAAGGGTGTGGGGAGTGAGGGGGAGAGTAGGATTAGACTGGGTGGGATATTAAAGGGAGCAGGGAGTGAGGGGGGAGAGTGGGATTAGACTGGGTGGGATATTAGAACGGGGTGAGGGGGGGGGGGGGGACGGGGAGTGAGGGGGAGAGTGGGATTAGACTGGGTGGGATATTAAAGGGAGCAGGGGGTGAGGGTGGGATATTAAAATGCCTGATGCTCCTGTTCTGACGATAACATAACACAGCAATGTTGAGTCTGTTGTGAATCCACATTAAATATGGATCAATAGGCAGTCAGTGTAGATCATAAACATATTCTCTCTGCTCTGCACACAATTGGATTGTCGCAACAACACACCAGAGAATAATACTCACTGTTTTCCCAGTTCGGCAGGTCTGTGCATCAGGATATAAACTCAGGGCTGAGGTGCAACGCTCTCTTCTCTGTGTCTCTGTCTCTCTGCCTGGAGCTGGGAGGGACCTGTGTTCTGTTCACCAGCAGCGTGTTTTGGGTGGGTTTATCAGTTTGGTTGGGAGGCACACACACACACACACACACAGAGCAGCTCTGCAGAATCTGCTCTCTCTACCTTAGGGAGCCAGCGCAATCACTGTGGCCTGGCAGAATTGCCCATCGCCTCCACCCCCCCCCCCCCACCAACCCCCCCCCCCCACCCCACCCCCCCACCACCCCCCCACCCCCCCACCCCACCTCTCTCTCTGCAGCCCTGATCCGAACACTACCCCCGTTTCCAGTCTGTCACAGGGAACAGCGGGAACAATACTGCCAGCAAATCCACACCTCCCCCTGAGTGAACGGTCTACAGGGAGCTTTACTCTGTATCTAACCCCGTGCTGTCCCTGTCCTGGGGAGTGTTTGATGGGGGACAGTGTAGAGGGAGCTTT
The DNA here is from genome assembly GCF_047496795.1 of Chiloscyllium punctatum. Classification (NCBI taxonomy): domain Eukaryota; kingdom Metazoa; phylum Chordata; class Chondrichthyes; order Orectolobiformes; family Hemiscylliidae; genus Chiloscyllium; species Chiloscyllium punctatum. The sequence continues at coordinate 73,825,442 of NC_092769.1, forward strand.
ACTCTGCATCTAACCCCATGCTGTCCCTGTCCTGGGGAGTGTTTGATGGGGGACAGTGTAGAGGGAGCTTTACTCTGTATCTAACCCTGTGCTATGTCCATCCTGGGAGTCTTTGATGGGGGACAGTGTAGAGGGAGCTTTACTCTGTATCTAACCCCGTGCTGTCCCTGTCCTGGGGAGTGTTTGATGGGGGACAGTGTAGAGGGAGCTTTACTCTGTATCTAACCCTGTGCTGTCCCTGTCCTGGGAGTGTTTGATGGGGAACAGTGTAGAGAGAGCTTTACTCTGTATCTAACCCCGTGCTGTCCCTGTCCTGGTGAGTGTTTGATGGGGGACAGTGTAGAGGGAGCTTTACTCTGTATCTAACCCCGTGCTGTCCCTGTCCTGGGAGTGTTTGATGGGGGGGCAGTGCAGAGGGAGCTTTACTTTCAGTATTAAAAGAGTAGAGGGAGCTTTACTTTCAGGTTAAAAGAGAGAGGGAAATTCCTGCATCCGTTTCTGATCTGTGACAATTTGACTGTGTCTGAATGTGACAGTGATTTGGGTCCAGTGGGGTTTGCACAGAATAAATCCGTTGTCTCTGAGCAACTCTTCCTGGAAAGACTTTGGAATAAGCCGCTGACTGACAGAAACTGAGATTTCCGAATCTCGGGAGGCTCAGAGAGATCGAAAGGGTCCTACTCTCGGGAAGTAACATGGATTAATCTGTAGATTGCAAATCTGATGGAGCCTTACTCATCAGCTTGGTCTCAGTTTCAGCTCACGCTGCATACATAATCCTCTTCCGTCTTTCCTGACTGGACAGGACGATCACTATGTCCTTGGTCCTTGGCTCATTCGCAGTTGGGTTTTAGAGGGCCACAGGCTTTTCCAAAGAATTGGCAACATCCCCCTTTTGTTCAACATCCTTGTCAGCTGAGTGGAGCTTTCTGGGTGTTCTGGACTTGATAGGTGCACTGAAGAATACTCCCTAATTCTGTACACGTGTCCGGGAATACACTCTGTCGTTCCATACATGTGTGTCTGGAATACTCTGTAATTCTGTACACGTGTCCGGGAATACACTCTGTCTGGGAATACTCTCTCTGTATTTCTGTACACATGTGTCTGGGAATACTCTCTGTAATTTCGTACAGGTGTGTCTGGGAATACTCCCTGCAATTCTGCACATATGTGTTTGGGAATACTGCCTGTAATTCTGTACATGCGTGTCTAGGAATATTCCCTGTAATTCTGTACATGTGTGTCAGGGAATACTCTCTGTAATTCTGTACTTGTGTGTCTGGGAATACTGCCTGTAATTCTGTACATATGTGTCAAGGAATGCTGCCTGTAATTCTGTACATGCGTGTCTAGGAATTATCCCTGTAATTCTGTATTTGTGTGTCATGGAATGCTCCCTGTAATTCTGTACATATATGTTTGGGAATACTGCCTGTAATTCTGTACTTGTGTGTCTGGGAATATTCCCTGTAATTCTGTACATGTGTGTCTGGGAATACTCTCTGTAATTCTGTACTTGTGTGTCTGGGAATACTCCCTGTAATTCTGTATATGTGTGTCTGGGAATGCTGCCTGTAATTCTGCACATGCATGTCTAGGAATACTCCCTGTAATTCTGTATATGTGTGTCTGGGAATTCTCTGTGTAATTCTGTATATGTGTGTCAGGGAATGCTCCCTGTAATTCTGTATATGTGTGTCAGGGAATACTCCCTGTAATTCTGTACTTGCGTGTCTAGGAATACTCCCCGTAATTCTGTATATGTGTGTCAGGGAATGCTCCCTGTAATTCTGTACATGTGTGTTTGGGAATACTGTCTGTAATTCTGTATATGTGTGTCAGGGAATGCTCCCTGTAATTCTGTACAAGTGTGTCTGTGAATAGTCTCTGTAATTCCATACTTGTGTGTCTGGGAATACTCTCTGTAATTCCATACATGTGTGTCTGGGAATATTGCCTGTAATTCTGTATATGTGTGTCAGGGAATGCTCCCTGTAATTCTGTACATGTGTTTGGGAATGCTGCCTGTAATTCTGTACATGCGTGTCCAGGAATGCTCCCTGTAATTCTGTATATGTGTGTCAGGGAATGCTCCCTGTAATTCTGTATATGTGTGTCAGGGAATGCTCCCTGTAATTCTGTACATGTGTGTTTGGGAATACTGCCTGTAATTCTGTATATGTGTGTCAGGGAATGCTCCTTGTAATTCCGTACATGCGTGTCTGGGAATACTCCCTGTACTTCTGTATATGTGTGTCTGGGAATTCTCTGTGTAATTCTGTACATGTGTGTATAGGAATACTCCCTGTAATTCTGTACATGTGTTTGGGAATACTCCCTGTAATTCTGTACATGCGTGTCTAGGAATACTCCCTGTAATTCTGTATATGTGTGTCAGGGAATGCTCCCTGTAATTCTGTACATGTGTGTTTGGGAATACTGCCTGTAATTCTGTATATGTGTGTCAGGGAATGCTCCTTGTAATTCCGTACATGTGTGTCTGGGAATACTCCCTGTACTTCTGTATATGTGTGTCTGGGAATTCTCTGTGTAATTCTGTACATGTGTGTATAGGAATGCTCCCTGTAATTCTGTATATGTGTGTCTGGGAATACTGCCTGTAATTCCGTACAGGTGTGTTTGAGAATACTCCCTGTAATTCTGGACATGCAGGTCTGGGAAAACTGCCTATAACCGGGTCCATCAGTTGCTGGAACAGATGCCAGTTGTGAGGTGGGAGCTAGTCCCTGGAAAACTACTTGCCGAACGGGTCAAAACGGGAGCAGAAGGCCAATCCAGCCCACAATGGTGTTCACTATGATCATGGCTGACCATCTAACTGTGACCCCTCTTCCTGCTTCCTCCCCCATCCCCTTCAGTCCCTTCAGCCACTGAGAACTGGCTCAAACCTTCATTAGAAAAACATGCAATATTTTAGCTTTGACTGATCGCAGATTTTTATTGAATTTAAACTCCTCCATTTGCTCTTAGTGTTTCCCCGAGACTAATCAAATGAAGTAATTAAATGCAGTTTGCTGGTGAGTGCCAACGTTACCCAAATTCCTCATTCTACATCAAGTCTGTGGTTTTTCTGAGCTTGCCACGTTAGCAGGTTCTGCGCCAACTTTTAAAATTGAAAAAGGTTTGGGGCCGGTGGAGGAGGGTAATGGGGAATGCAGTGAGAGAAGGGAGCCAGTGGGACAAGGAGAGGCAGGTAGAGTTTGGTTTAGATAAATGCAAGGTGCTGCATTTTGGAAAAGCAGCTCAGAGCAGGACTTAGACACTGAATGGGAAGGTCCTGGGGAATGTTATCGAACACAGCACCTTTTCCCAAGGCACGGTTTCCCAGGGCACGGTTTCCCAGGGCACGGTTTCGCAGGACACGGTTTCCCAAGGCACGGTTTCCCAGGACATGGTTTCCCAAGGCACGGTTTCCCAGGACACGGTTTCCCAGGACACGGTTTCCCAGGGCACGGTTTCCCAGGGCACGGTTTCCCAGGACACGGTTTCCCAGGGCACGGTTTCCCAGGGCACGGTTTCCCAGGGCACGGTTTCCCAGGACACGGTTTCGCAGGACACGGTTTCCCAAGGCACGGTTTCCCAGGGCACGGTTTCCCAGGGCACGGTTTCCCAGGACACGGTTTCCCAAGGCACGGTTTCCCAGGACACGGTTTCCCAGGACACGGTTTCCCAGGGCACGGTTTCCCAAGGCACGGTTTCCCAGGGCACGGTTTCCCAGGACACGGTTTCCCAGGGCATGGTTTCCCAGGACATGGTTTCCCAGGACACAGTTTCCCAGGACACGGTTTCCCAGGGCATGGTTTCCCAGGACATGGTTTCCCAGGACATGGTTTCCCAGGGCATGGTTTCCCAGGGCATGGTTTCCCATACCGGTCCATACCGGTTAAAGGACACGAGGGGGTGTGAAGGCAGGTTCACCACAGTGTCGCACCCCTCTGACCTCTCTCTCTCTCTCTCTCCTCCCCCCTCTCCCCCTCCACCTCCTCCCTCACCCCCTCTGTCCTCTCCCTCTCCCCTCTCCCCCCTCCCCCTCACCCCCTCTCACCTCTCCCTCTCCCCCTCACCAACCCCCGACCTCTCCCTCTCCCCCCTCTGACCTCTCCCTCTCCCCTCCACCTCCACCTCCCTCCCTCTGACCTCTCCCCCTCCCCTCTCCCCTCCCCTCACCGTCTCTGACCTCTCCCTCTCTCCTTTCCCCTCTCCCCCTCCCCCCTCACCCCCTGACCTCTCCCCCACCCCTCCCCTCCTCTGACCTCTCCCTCTCCCCTCCCCCTCACCCCCTCTGACCTCTCCCTCTCCCCTCCCCCTCACCTCACCCCTCAGACCTCTCCCTCTCCCCCACTTGTCACCCCCCTCTGACCTCTCCCTCTCCCCTCTCCCCCACTTGTCACCCCCCTCTGACCTCTCCCCTCTCCCCTCCCCCTCACCCCCTCTGACCTCTCCCTCTCCCCCACTTGTCACCCCCTCTGACCTCTCCCTCTCCCCTCCCTCTCACCCCCTCTGACCTCTCCCCTCCCCCTCACCCCCTCTGACCTCTCCCTCTCCCCCACCCCTCCCCTCCTCTGACCTCTCCCTCTCCCCTCCCCCTCACCCCCTCTGACCTCTCCCCTCCCCCTCACCCCCTCTGACCTCTCCCCTCACCCCTCCCCCTCACCCCCTCTGACCTCTCCCCTCACCCCCTCTTCCTTCACCCGCCCCCACCCCTCACTCCCTCCGCCCTTTCACTTTCCCCTCACCCCCACCCTCGCCCCTCCCTCGTACAGAATCGAACCACCTCCCCCCAGCCCACAGTTCAGCAGCAGACCCCCAGCAGCTCTGCGACAAGCCCTGGCCTCGTGTTTCAGCAGGTCCATGTCAAAATTGTTTCATTCGAGCCCAGCGATCTTCACTTTGGATGAGAGAGCTCAATCAATACTTTCCCTCTCCTGTTACCAAGGACGTAAGGCTACTCGGTCAGCAGCCGAGAGAGAGAGAGTGTGGGGGCGGGGGGGGGTGGGGGGGGGGGGACAGGAACTGCGAGAGAGAGAGAGTGACAGGAACAGAGAGAGACAGAGAGAGAGAGACAGGAACAGAGAGAGAGGGAGAGAGAGGGACAGGAACAGAGAGAGAGAGAGGGACAGGAACAGAGAGAGAGAGAGAGAAAGGGACAGGAACAGAGAGAGAGAGAGAAAGGGACAGGAACAGAGAGAGAGGGACAGGAACAGAGAGAGAGAGAGAAAGGGACAGGAACAGAGAGAGAGAGAGAGAGAAAGGGACAGGAACAGAGAGAGAGAGAGAGAGAAAGGGACAGGAACAGAGAGAGAGGGACAGGAACAGAGAGAGAGGGAGAGAGAGGGACAGGAACAGCGAGAGAGAGAGAGAAAGGGACAGGAACAGAGAGAGAGAGAGAAAGGGACAGGAACAGAGAGAAAGAGAGAGAGAGAACATGATAGGTACAGAGAGAGAGAGAAGGGGTCAGGAACAGAGAGAGAGAAAGAGAGAGAGAGAGAACATGACAGGAACAGAGAGAGAGAGAGAGAAAGAGACAGGAACAGAGAGAGAGAAAGGGACAGGAACAGAGAGAGAGAGAAAGAGAGAGAGAGAACATGACAGGAACAGAGAGAGAGAGAGAAAGGGACAGGAACAGAGAGAGAGAGAGAAAGAGAGAGAGAGAACATGACAGGAACAGAGAGAGAGAACATGATAGGAACAGAGAGAGAAAGGGACAGGAACAGAGAGAGAGAAAGAGAGAGAGAGAACATGACAGGAACAGAGAGAGAGAACATGATAGGAACAGAGAGAGAAAGAGAGAGAGAGAACATGACAGGAACAGAGAGAGAGAGAGAAAGGGACAGGAACAGAGAGAGAGAGAGAACATGACAGGAACAGAGAGAGAGAGAGAAAGGGACAGGAACAGAGAGAGAGAGAAAGAGAGAGAGAGAACATGACAGGAACAGAGAGAGAGAGAGAAAGGGACAGGAACAGAGAGAGAGAGAGAAAGAGAGACAGAGAACATGACAGGAACAGAGAGAGAGAGAGAAAGGGACAGGAACAGAGAGAGAGAGAAAGAGAGAGAACATGACAGGAACAGAGAGAGAGAACATGATAGGAACAGAGAGAGAGAGAGAAAGGGACAGGAACAGAGAGAGAGAGAGAGAAAGAGACAGGAACAGAGAGAGAGAAAGGGACAGGAACAGAGAGAGAGAACATGATAGGAACAGAGAGAGAGAGAGAAAGGGACAGGAACAGAGAGAGAGAAAGAGAGAGAGAGAACATGACAGGAACAGAGAGAGAGAAAGGGACAGGAACAGAGAGAGAGAGAGAGAAAGAGAGAGAGAGAACATGACAGGAACAGAGAGAGAGAAAGGGACAGGAACAGAGAGAGAGAGAGAAAGAGAGAGAGAGACCATGACAGGAACAGAGAGAGAGAGAGAAAGGGACGGGAACAGAGAGAGAGAAAGGGACAGGAACAGAGAGAGAGAAAGAGAGAGAGTTGGACAGGAATGGGGAGGGAAAGAGAGAGACAGAGGGACAAAGACTGAAAGAAGAGGGACACTGACAGAGCAAAAGAATGGGACTGAAACAAAGAGAGAGAGAATGAGAGAGAGAGTGAAAGAGACAGAGAGTGAAACAGGGAGAGAGAGACAGAGAGACTGATAGAAAGCTAGAGAAAAGACTATGAGGGAGAGAGAGAGAAACACAGAAAGAAACACAGGGAGGCAGAGACAGAGACAGAATGTAAAAGAGGGAGTGAGACAAAACGAGGTAGAGAGACAGAGTGAAACATAGGGCGATGGAGAGCGGGAGAGAGAGTGAGAGAATGACAGGAAGATTGGAAGAGAGAGAGAGACAGAAGCACAGAGAGAGAGAGAGAGAAGTGGAGAATTGGAGAACGATGGGGGAGGGAGGAAGGGAAAGGAAACATTTTTATTTTAAAACCTCAGACTCTTCCTGTTGTCTAACCAGGATTACTCAGTGCGTTCATAAAATGCAGAGAGTGGTGTGATGGAGGGAGTCGGAACGTGGAGCTGCCACATCCTGGAGATGTTTAGACACAGGGAGTGGAACCCGGCCGATACTGGCAGCTCACATCCGGACAGGACTAAGAGGATTAATCCAGGAGCAGGCGCTGGGATCCCTGACCCACACAGAGGGGCTGGAGGTCTATCTGTGCCCCAAGGATGGATCGGGGGCCTGGGGTTAAACATCAGCACCCCCTCGATCAAACAATGTGCCCTGCTCCTTGGCAGTCCCCGGGGCACTGGGAGAGGGCAGGCTGTGCTGCCTTCCTTAGTCGATCAGCCATCAGCATCCTGCTGGCTGTGGAACCTGGGACAAGGGGGAGGGGGAAGTGTGAGCTGGGAATGTGGAGCGGTGGATCTGGATTTGTTGTGCATCGAGCAGCAAAGGGACAGCATCCAAACTGCAGCAGGAACCATTTTCCCGATCAATGTCAGAACAGCTGCTCAATGACCTTCAGGAGAAAACATGGAGAGTCAGTCTCCCGCTGACACACTCACACTCACACTCACACTGACACACTCACACTGACACACTCACACTCACACTCACACACACACTCACACTCACACTGACACACTCACACTCACACACTCACACACTCACACTGACACATTCACACTCACACACACACTCACACTCACACTGACACATTCACACACTGACACACTCACACTCACACTGACACACTCACACACTCACACTCACACTGACACACACACACTCACACTCACACACTGACACACTCACACTCACACTGACACACTCACACTCACACACTCACACTGACACACTCACACTCACACACTCACACTCACACACTCACACTGACACATTCACACTCACACTGACACACTCACACTGACACACTCACACACTCACACTCACACTCACACACTCACACTCACACACTGACACATTCACACTCACACTGACACACACACACACACTCACACTGACACACACACACTGACACACACACGCATTCACATACTCACACTGACACACTCACACTGACACACTCACACACTCACACTCACACTGACACACTCACACTGACACTGACACACTCACACACTCACACTCACACTGACACACACACACTCACACTGACACACTCACACACACACTCACACTGACACACACACACTGACACACACGCATTCACATACTCACACTGACACACTCACACTGACACACTCACACACTCACACTCACACTGACACACTCACACTCACACACTCACATTCACACACTCACACTGACACACTCACACACTCACACTCACACTGACACACTCACGCACTCACACTGACACTGACACATTGACACATTCACACTCACACTGACACACTCACACTCACACACTCACACTGACACACTCACACTCACACTGACACACTGACACATTCACACTGACACACTCACACTGACACACTCACACTCACACTGACACATTCACACTGACACACTCACACTGACACACTCACACTCACACTGACACATTCACACTGACACACTCACACTGACACACTCACACTCACACTGACACACACTCACACTGACACACTCACACTCACACACACACACTCACATTCACACACTCACACTGACACTGACACATTGACACATTCACACTCACACTGACACACTCACACTCACACTGACACACTCACACACTCACATTCACACACTCACACTGACACATTCACACTCACACTGACACACTGATACATTCACACTGACACATTCACACTCACACTGACACACTCACACTCACACTGACACACTGACACATTCACACTGACACACTCACACTGACACACTCACACACTCACACTGACACACTCACACTGACACACTCACACACTCACATTCACACACTCACACTGACACATTCACACTCACACTGACACACTCACACTGACACACTGACACATTCACACTGACACACTCACACTGACACACACACTCACACTGACACACTCACACACACACTCATACTGACACACTCACACTCACACTGACACACTCACACACTCACACTGACACACTCACACTGACACACTCACATTCACACACTCACACTCACACTGACACACACACACTGACACACTCACACTCACACTGACACACTCACACTTACACACTCACACACTGACACTCACACTGACACACACACACTGACACTCACACACACTCACATACTCACACTGACACACTCACAGTGACACACTCACACACTCACACTGACACACTCACACACTCACATTCACACACTCACACTCACACTGACACTCACACACGCATTCACATACTCACACTGACACACTCACACTGACACTCACACACTCACATTCACACACTCATACTCACACTGACACACACACTCACACCATACACTCTCACACTCACACAATCACATTCACACACTCACACTCAAACACACACTCACACTGACATGCTCACACTCACACTGACACGCACTGACACACTCACACTGGCACACTGACACTGACACACTCACTCACACTTACACACTCATACTGACAAACTCACACTCACACTGACATACGCTGACACACTCACTCACACTAACGCACACACTGACACACACACTGACAGACTCACACTGACACACACATTGACACACCCACACTGACACACTCAGACACACACTCACACTGACACACTCACACTGACACACTCACACTGACACACACTGATACACTCACTCACATTAACGCACACACTGACACACACACTGACAGACTCACACTGACACACACATTGACACACCCACACTGACACACTCAGACACACATTCACACTGACACACTCACACAGACACTCACACTGACACACTAACACACTCACACTGACACACACTGATACACTCACTCACATTAACGCACTCACACTGACACACACACTGGCACACACTGACACACACACACTGACTCACTAACATTAACACACTCACACTGACACACACACTCACACTGGCACACATTGACACACACACGCTCACACTAACACACTCACACTGACACACTCACCCTCACACAGACACAATCACTCATACTAACACACTCACCCTCACATTGACACACTCAGTGACACACTCACATACTCACACTGACACATTCACAATGACACAATCACTCACACTAACACACTCTCACTGACACACTCACACTGACACACACCCTCACGCTCACACTGACACACTTACACTGACAAACTGACACATTCACATTGACACACACACTGACACACACACACTGACACACACACTGACACTCACACTGATACACTCTCAATGACACCCTCACTCTCATTGACACAGTCACTGACACACACTGACACACTCACTCACACTGACACACAGACACATTCACACTGACACACACACTCATTGACACCCTCATATTTAGACTGACACACTCATTCATGCTGACGCACTCACACATTCACTCTCACTGACACACTCGCTTACACACACTGACGCGCTTACACTCACACTGACACACTCACGCACTCAAACTGACACACTCACTGACACTCACGTCACACTGACACATTCACTGAAATACTCAAACTGACACACACACTGAGAGACTCACACTGACACACAGTCACTGACACACGCTCACTGAGGCACTCACTCACACAGACACACACTCACTCACACTGACACACACACACTGACACTCACACTGTCACACTCACACTGACACACTCACACTGACACTCACACTGTCACACTCACACTGACACACTCACACTCACTCACACTGACAAACACACACACACACTGACGCACGCACAGATGCACTCATACTGACACACTTGCCAACAAACTGACTGGTATATTCACACTGGCACATTCACTGACGCACTGACACAATCACTGACACACACACTCACTGATACACTGACACTTTCCCTGACTGACACATCCTCACTCACTGACTCTCACATTCTCACACTTAATGCCACACTCACTGACAAAATTACACACACTGACACACACACACTCACTAACACACAATCACTGACACACACACTACTGAGACGCACACATTGAGGTTCACTGTATCACACTCACTGTTTATTTTTCTTCCATATACACTCTCTCTGTGCCCTGTTCCCTCTCTCTCTCTGCCCTCTTCCCTCTCTCTGTGCCCTCTTCCCTCTCTCTCTGTGCTCTGTTCCATCTCTCCCTGTGCTCTGTTCCCTCTCTCTATGCTCTGTTCCCTCTCTCTATGCCCTGTTCCCTCTCTCTCTCTGCCCTCTTCCCTCTCTCTGTGCCCTCTTCCCTCTCTCTCTGTGCTCTGTTCCATCTCTCCCTGTGCTCTGTTCCCTCTCTCTATGCCCTGTTCCCTCTCTCTCTAAGCCCTGTTCCCTCTCTCTCTGTGCCCTGTTCCCTCTCTCTGTGCCCTGTTCCCTCTCTTTCTGTGCCCTGTTCCCTCTCTCTGTGCCCTCTTCCCTCTCTCTCTGTGCCATGTTCCCTGTCTCTGTGCTCTCTTCCCTCTCTCTCTGTGCTCTGTTCCCTCTCTCTGTGCTCTGTACCCTCTCTCTGTGCTCTATTCCCTCTCTCTCTCTGCCCTGTTCCCTCTCTCTGTGCCCCGTTCCTCTCTCTCTGTGCCCTGTTCCCTCTCTCTGTGCCCTGTTCCCTCTCTCTCTGTGCTCTGTTCCCTCTCTCTCTGTGCTCTGTTCCCTCTCTCTCTGTGCCCTGCCCCCTCTCTCTGTGCCCTCTTCCCTCTCTCTCTGTGCTCTGTTCCCTCTCTCTGTGCCCTGTTTCCTCTCTCTGTGCCCTCTTCCCTCTCTCACTGTGTCCTATTCCCTCTCTCTCTGTGCTCTGTTCCCTCTCTCTGTGCCCTGTTCCCTCTCTCTATGCCCTGTTCCCTCTCTCTGAGCCCTCTTCCCTCTCTCTCTGTGTCCTCTTCCCTCTCTCTCTGTGCTCTGTTCCCTCTCTCTGTGCCCTGTTCCCTCTCTCTGTTCTCTGTTCCCTCTCTCTCTGTGCTCTGTTCCCACTCCCTCTGTGCTCTGTTCTCTCTCTCTCTGTGCTCTGTTCCCTCTCTCTGTGCTCTGTTCCCTCTCTCTCTGTGCCCTGTTCCCTCTCTCTCTCTGCCCTCTTCCCTCTCTCTGTGCCCTCTTCCCTCTCTCTCTGTGCTCTGTTCCATCTCTCCCTGTGCTCTGTTCCCTCTCTCTATGCCCTGTTCCCTCTCTCTCTAAGCCCTGTTCCCTCTCTCTCTGTGCCCTGTTCCCTCTCTCTGTGCCCTGTTCCCTCTCTCTCTGTGCCCTGTTCCCTCTCTCTGTGCCCTCTTCCCTCTCTCTCTCTGTGCCATGTTCCCTGTCTCTGTGCTCTCTTCCCTCTCTCTCTGTGCTCTGTTCCCTCTCTCTGTGCTCTGTACCCTCTCTCTGTGCTCTATTCCCTCTCTCTCTCTGCCCTGTTCCCTCTCTCTGTGCCCCGTTCCTCTCTCTCTGTGCCCTGTTCCCTCTCTCTGTGCCCTGTTCCCTCTCTCTCTGTGCTCTGTTCCCTCTCTCTCTGTGCTCTGCCCCCTCTCTCTGTGCCCTCTTCCCTCTCTCTCTGTGCTCTGTTCCCTCTCTCTGTGCCCTGTTTCCTCTCTCTGTGCCCTCTTCCCTCTCTCACTGTGTCCTATTCCCTCTCTCTCTGTGCTCTGTTCCCTCTCTCTGTGCCCTGTTCCCTCTCTCTATGCCCTGTTCCCTCTCTCTGTGCCCTCTTCCCTCTCTCTCTGTGTCCTCTTCCCTCTCTCTCTGTGCTCTGTTCCCTCTCTCTGTGCCCTGTTCCCTCTCTCTGTTCTCTGTTCCCTCTCTCTCTGTGCTCTGTTCCCACTCCCTCTGTGCTCTGTTCTCTCTCTCTCTGTGCTCTGTTCCCTCTCTCTGTGCTCTGTTCCCTCTCTCTCTGTGCCCTGTTCCCTCTCTCTCTCTGCCCTCTTCCCTCTCTCTGTGCCCTCTTCCCTCTCTCTCTGTGCTCTGTTCCATCTCTCCCTGTGCTCTGTTCCCTCTCTCTATGCCCTGTTCCCTCTCTCTCTAAGCCCTGTTCCCTCTCTCTCTGTGCCCTGTTCCCTCTCTCTGTGCCCTGTTCCCTCTCTCTCTGTGCCCTGTTCCCTCTCTCTGTGCCCTCTTCCCTCTCTCTCTCTGTGCCATGTTCCCTGTCTCTGTGCTCTCTTCCCTCTCTCTCTGTGCTCTGTTCCCTCTCTCTGTGCTCTATTCCCTCTCTCTGTGCTCTATTCCCTCTCTCTCTCTGCCCTGTTCCCTCTCTCTGTGCCCCGTTCCTCTCTCTCTGTGCCCTGTTCCCTCTCTCTGTGCCCTGTTCCCTCTCTCTCTGTGCTCTGTTCCCTCTCTCTCTGTGCTCTGCCCCCTCTCTCTGTGCCCTCTTCCCTCTCTCTCTGTGCTCTGTTCCCTCTCTCTGTGCCCTGTTTCCTCTCTCTGTGCCCTCTTCCCTCTCTCACTGTGTCCTATTCCCTCTCTCTCTGTGCTCTGTTCCCTCTCTCTGTGCCCTGTTCCCTCTCTCTATGCCCTGTTCCCTCTCTCTGAGCCCTCTTCCCTCTCTCTCTGTGTCCTCTTCCCTCTCTCTCTGTGCTCTGTTCCCTCTCTCTGTGCCCTGTTCCCTCTCTCTGTTCTCTGTTCCCTCTCTCTCTGTGCTCTGTTCCCACTCCCTCTGTGCTCTGTTCTCTCTCTCTCTGTGCTCTGTTCCCTCTCTCTGTGCTCTGTTCCCTCTCTCTCTGTGCCCTGTTCCCTCTCTCTCTCTGCCCTCTTCCCTCTCTCTGTGCCCTCTTCCCTCTCTCTCTGTGCTCTGTTCCATCTCTCCCTGTGCTCTGTTCCCTCTCTCTATGCCCTGTTCCCTCTCTCTCTAAGCCCTGTTCCCTCTCTCTCTGTGCCCTGTTCCCTCTCTCTGTGCCCTGTTCCCTCTCTCTCTGTGCCCTGTTCCCTCTCTCTGTGCCCTCTTCCCTCTCTCTCTCTGTGCCATGTTCCCTGTCTCTGTGCTCTCTTCCCTCTCTCTCTGTGCTCTGTTCCCTCTCTCTGTGCTCTGTACCCTCTCTCTGTGCTCTATTCCCTCTCTCTCTCTGCCCTGTTCCCTCTCTCTGTGCCCCGTTCCTCTCTCTCTGTGCCCTGTTCCCTCTCTCTGTGCCCTGTTCCCTCTCTCTCTGTGCTCTGTTCCCTCTCTCTCTGTGCTCTGTTCCCTCTCTCTCTGTGCCCTGCCCCCTCTCTCTGTGCCCTCTTCCCTCTCTCTCTGTGCTCTGTTCCCTCTCTCTGTGCCCTGTTTCCTCTCTCTGTGCCCTCTTCCCTCTCTCACTGTGTCCTATTCCCTCTCTCTCTGTGCTCTGTTCCCTCTCTCTGTGCCCTGTTCCCTCTCTCTATGCCCTGTTCCCTCTCTCTGAGCCCTCTTCCCTCTCTCTCTGTGTCCTCTTCCCTCTCTCTCTGTGCTCTGTTCCCTCTCTCTGTGCCCTGTTCCCTCTCTCTGTTCTCTGTTCCCTCTCTCTCTGTGCTCTGTTCCCACTCCCTCTGTGCTCTGTTCTCTCTCTCTCTGTGCTCTGTTCCCTCTCTCTGTGCTCTGTTCCCTCTCTCTCTGTGCCCTGTTCCCTCTCTCTCTCTGCCCTCTTCCCTCTCTCTGTGCCCTCTTCCCTCTCTCTCTGTGCTCTGTTCCATCTCTCCCTGTGCTCTGTTCCCTCTCTCTATGCCCTGTTCCCTCTCTCTCTAAGCCCTGTTCCCTCTCTCTCTGTGCCCTGTTCCCTCTCTCTGTGCCCTGTTCCCTCTCTCTCTGTGCCCTGTTCCCTCTCTCTGTGCCCTCTTCCCTCTCTCTCTCTGTGCCATGTTCCCTGTCTCTGTGCTCTCTTCCCTCTCTCTCTGTGCTCTGTTCCCTCTCTCTGTGCTCTGTACCCTCTCTCTGTGCTCTATTCCCTCTCTCTCTCTGCCCTGTTCCCTCTCTCTGTGCCCCGTTCCTCTCTCTCTGTGCCCTGTTCCCTCTCTCTGTGCCCTGTTCCCTCTCTCTCTGTGCTCTGTTCCCTCTCTCTCTGTGCTCTGTTCCCTCTCTCTCTGTGCCCTGCCCCCTCTCTCTGTGCCCTCTTCCCTCTCTCTCTGTGCTCTGTTCCCTCTCTCTGTGCCCTGTTTCCTCTCTCTGTGCCCTCTTCCCTCTCTCACTGTGTCCTATTCCCTCTCTCTCTGTGCTCTGTTCCCTCTCTCTGTGCCCTGTTCCCTCTCTCTATGCCCTGTTCCCTCTCTCTGAGCCCTCTTCCCTCTCTCTCTGTGTCCTCTTCCCTCTCTCTCTGTGCTCTGTTCCCTCTCTCTGTGCCCTGTTCCCTCTCTCTGTTCTCTGTTCCCTCTCTCTCTGTGCTCTGTTCCCACTCCCTCTGTGCTCTGTTCTCTCTCTCTCTGTGCTCTGTTCCCTCTCTCTGTGCTCTGTTCCCTCTCTCTCTGTGCCCTGTTCCCTCTCTCTCTCTGCCCTCTTCCCTCTCTCTGTGCCCTCTTCCCTCTCTCTCTGTGCTCTGTTCCATCTCTCCCTGTGCTCTGTTCCCTCTCTCTATGCCCTGTTCCCTCTCTCTCTAAGCCCTGTTCCCTCTCTCTCTGTGCCCTGTTCCCTCTCTCTGTGCCCTGTTCCCTCTCTCTCTGTGCCCTGTTCCCTCTCTCTGTGCCCTCTTCCCTCTCTCTCTCTGTGCCATGTTCCCTGTCTCTGTGCTCTCTTCCCTCTCTCTCTGTGCTCTGTTCCCTCTCTCTGTGCTCTGTACCCTCTCTCTGTGCTCTATTCCCTCTCTCTCTCTGCCCTGTTCCCTCTCTCTGTGCCCCGTTCCTCTCTCTCTGTGCCCTGTTCCCTCTCTCTGTGCCCTGTTCCCTCTCTCTCTGTGCTCTGTTCCCTCTCTCTCTGTGCTCTGTTCCCTCTCTCTCTGTGCCCTGCCCCCTCTCTCTGTGCCCTCTTCCCTCTCTCTCTGTGCTCTGTTCCCTCTCTCTGTGCCCTGTTTCCTCTCTCTGTGCCCTCTTCCCTCTCTCACTGTGTCCTATTCCCTCTCTCTCTGTGCTCTGTTCCCTCTCTCTGTGCCCTGTTCCCTCTCTCTATGCCCTGTTCCCTCTCTCTGAGCCCTCTTCCCTCTCTCTCTGTGCTCTGTTCCCTCTCTCTGTGCCCTGTTCCCTCTCTCTGTTCTCTGTTCCCTCTCTCTCTGTGCTCTGTTCCCACTCTCTCTGTGCTCTGTTCTCTCTCTCTCTGTTCTCTGTTCCCTCTCTCTCTGTGCTCTGTTCCCACTCCCTCTGTGCTCTGTTCTCTCTCTCTCTGTGCTCTGTTCCCTCTCTCTGTGCTCTGTTCCCTCTCTCTCTGTGCCCTGTTCCCTCTCTCTCTCTGCCCTCTTCCCTCTCTCTGTGCCCTCTTCCCTCTCTCTCTGTGCTCTGTTCCATCTCTCCCTGTGCTCTGTTCCCTCTCTCTATGCCCTGTTCCCTCTCTCTCTAAGCCCTGTTCCCTCTCTCTCTGTGCCCTGTTCCCTCTCTCTGTGCCCTGTTCCCTCTCTCTCTGTGCCCTGTTCCCTCTCTCTGTGCCCTCTTCCCTCTCTCTCTCTGTGCCATGTTCCCTGTCTCTGTGCTCTCTTCCCTCTCTCTCTGTGCTCTGTTCCCTCTCTCTGTGCTCTGTACCCTCTCTCTGTGCTCTATTCCCTCTCTCTCTCTGCCCTGTTCCCTCTCTCTGTGCCCCGTTCCTCTCTCTCTGTGCCCTGTTCCCTCTCTCTGTGCCCTGTTCCCTCTCTCTCTGTGCTCTGTTCCCTCTCTCTCTGTGCTCTGTTCCCTCTCTCTCTGTGCCCTGCCCCCTCTCTCTGTGCCCTCTTCCCTCTCTCTCTGTGCTCTGTTCCCTCTCTCTGTGCCCTGTTTCCTCTCTCTGTGCCCTCTTCCCTCTCTCACTGTGTCCTATTCCCTCTCTCTCTGTGCTCTGTTCCCTCTCTCTGTGCCCTGTTCCCTCTCTCTATGCCCTGTTCCCTCTCTCTGAGCCCTCTTCCCTCTCTCTCTGTGTCCTCTTCCCTCTCTCTCTGTGCTCTGTTCCCTCTCTCTGTGCCCTGTTCCCTCTCTCTGTTCTCTGTTCCCTCTCTCTGTGTGCTCTGTTCCCACTCTCTCTGTGCTCTGTTCTCTCTCTCTCTCTCTCTGTGCTCTGTTCCCTCTCTCTGTGCTCTGTTCCCTCTCTCTCTGTGCCCTGTTCCCTCTCTCTCTGTGCCCTCTTTCCTCTCTCTGTGCCCTCTTCCCTCTCTCTCTGTGCTCTGTTCCATCTCTCCCTGTGCTCTGTTCCCTCTCTCTATGCCCTGTTCCCTCTCTCTCTAAGCCCTGTTCCCTCTCTCTCTGTGCCCTGTTCCCTCTCTCTGTGCCCTGTTCCCTCTCTCTCTGTGCCCTGTTCCCTCTCTCTGTGCCCTCTTCCCACTCTCTCTCTGTGCCATGTTCCCTGTCTCTGTGCTCTCTTCCCTCTCTCTCTGTGCTCTGTTCCCTCTCTCTGTGCTCTGTACCCTCTCTCTGTGCTCTATTCCCTCTCTCTCTCTGCCCTGTCCCCTCTCTCTGTGCCCCGTTCCTCTCTCTCTGTGCCCTGTTCCCTCTCTCTGTGCCCTGTTCCCTCTCTCTATGCCCTCTTCCCTCTCTCTCTGTGCTCTGTTCCCTCTCTCTGTGCCCTGTTCCCTCTCTCTATGCCCTGTTCCCTCTCTCTGAGCCCTCTTCCCTCTCTCTCTGTGTCCTCTTCCCTCTCTCTCTGTGCTCTGTTCCCTCTCTCTGTGCCCTGTTCCGTATCTCTGTTCTCTGTTCCCTCTCTCTCTGTGCTCTGTTCCCACTCTCTCTGTGCTCTGTTCTCTCTCTCTCTGTGCTCTGTTCCCTCTCTCTGTGCTCTGTTCCCTCTCTCTCTGTGCCCTGTTCCCTCTCTCTCTGTGCCCTCTTTCCTCTCTCTGTGCCCTCTTCCCTCTCTCTCTGTGCTCTGTTCCATCTCTCCCTGTGCTCTGTTCCCTCTCTCTATGCCCTGTTCCCTCTCTCTCTAAGCCCTGTTCCCTCTCTCTCTGTGCCCTGTTCCCTCTCTCTGTGCCCTGTTCCCTCTCTCTCTGTGCCCAGTTCCCTCTCTCTGTGCCCTCTTCCCACTCTCTCTCTGTGCCATGTTCCCTGTCTCTGTGCTCTCTTCCCTCTCTCTCTGTGCCCTGTTCCCTCTCTCTGTGCTCTGTTCCCTCTCTCTCTGTGCCCTCTTCCCTCTCTCTCTGTGCCATGTTCCCTCTCTCTGTGCTCTATTCCCTCTCTCTGTGCTCTGTTCCCTCTCTCTCTGTGCTCTGTTCCCTCTCTCTATGCCCTATTCCTTCTCTCTATGTCCCGTTCCCTCTCTCTGTGCCCTCTTCCCTCTCTCTCTGTGCTCTGTTCCCTCTCTCTATGCCCTGTTCCCTCTCTCTATGCCCTCTTCCCTCTCTCTCTGTGCTCTATTCCCTCTCTCTTTGTGCTCTGTTCCCTCTCTCTGTGCTCTGTACCCTCTCTCTGTGCTCTATTCCCTCTCTCTCTCTGCCCTGTTCCCTTCCTCTGTGCCCTGTTCCCTCTCACTGTGCTCTGTTCCCTCGCTCTGTGCCCTGTTCCCTCTCTCTGTGCTCTGTTCCCTCTCTCTGTGCCCAGTTACCTCTCTCTGTGCCCAGTTACCTCTCTCTCTGTGCTCTATTTCCTCTCTCTCTGTGCTCCCTTCCCTCTCTCTCTGTGCCCTGTTCCCTCTCTCTCTGTGCTCTCTTCCCTCTCTCTCTGTGCCCTGTTCCCTCTCTCTCTGTGCCCTGTTCCCTCTCTCTGTGCCCTGTTCCCTCTCTCTGTGCCCAGTTACCTCTCTCTCTGTGCCCTGTTCCCTCTCTCTCTGTACCCTGTTCCCTCTCTCTCTGTGCCCTGTTCCCTCTCTCTGTGCCCTGTTCCCTCTCTCTATGCCCTGTTCCCTCCCTCTGAGCCCTCTTCCCTCTCTCTCTGTGTCCTCTTCCCTCTCTCTCTGTGCTCTGTTCCCTCTCTCTGTGCCCTGTTCCCTCTCTCTGTTCTCTGTTCCCTCTCTCTCTGTGCTCTGTTCCCACTCTCTCTGTGCTCTGTTCTCTCTCTCTCTGTTCTCTGTTCCCTCTCTCTCTGTGCTCTGTTCCCACTCCCTCTGTGCTCTGTTCTCTCTCTCTCTGTGCTCTGTTCCCTCTCTCTGTGCTCTGTTCCCTCTCTCTCTGTGCCCTGTTCCCTCTCTCTCTCTGCCCTCTTCCCTCTCTCTGTGCCCTCTTCCCTCTCTCTCTGTGCTCTGTTCCATCTCTCCCTGTGCTCTGTTCCCTCTCTCTATGCCCTGTTCCCTCTCTCTCTAAGCCCTGTTCCCTCTCTCTCTGTGCCCTGTTCCCTCTCTCTGTGCCCTGTTCCCTCTCTCTCTGTGCCCTGTTCCCTCTCTCTGTGCCCTCTTCCCTCTCTCTCTCTGTGCCATGTTCCCTGTCTCTGTGCTCTCTTCCCTCTCTCTCTGTGCTCTGTTCCCTCTCTCTGTGCTCTGTACCCTCTCTCTGTGCTCTATTCCCTCTCTCTCTCTGCCCTGTTCCCTCTCTCTGTGCCCCGTTCCTCTCTCTCTGTGCCCTGTTCCCTCTCTCTGTGCCCTGTTCCCTCTCTCTCTGTGCTCTGTTCCCTCTCTCTCTGTGCTCTGTTCCCTCTCTCTCTGTGCCCTGCCCCCTCTCTGTGTGCCCTCTTCCCTCTCTCTCTGTGCTCTGTTCCCTCTCTCTGTGCCCTGTTCCCTCTCTCTATGCCCTGTTCCCTCTCTCTGAGCCCTCTTCCCTCTCTCTCTGTGTCCTCTTCCCTCTCTCTCTGTGCTCTGTTCCCTCTCTCTGTGCCCTGTTCCCTCTCTCTGTTCTCTGTTCCCTCTCTCTCTGTGCTCTGTTCCCACTCTCTCTGTGCTCTGTTCTCTCTCTCTGTGCTCTGTTCCCTCTCTCTGTGCCCTGTTTCCTCTCTCTGTGCCCTCTTCCCTCTCTCACTGTGTCCTATTCCCTCTCTCTCTGTGCTCTGTTCCCTCTCTCTGTGCCCTGTTCCCTCTCTCTGAGCCCTCTTCCCTCTCTCTCTGTGTCCTCTTCCCTCTCTCTCTGTGCTCTGTTCCCTCTCTCTGTGCTCTGTTCCCTCTCTCTCTGTGCCCTGTTCCCTCTCTCTCTGTGCCCTCTTTCCTCTCTCTGTGCCCTCTTCCCTCTCTCTCTGTGCTCTGTTCCATCTCTCCCTGTGCTCTGTTCCCTCTCTCTATGCCCTGTTCCCTCTCTCTCTAAGCCCTGTTCCCTCTCTCTCTGTGCCCTGTTCCCTCTCTCTGTGCCCTGTTCCCTCTCTCTCTGTGCCCTGTTCCCTCTCTCTGTGCCCTCTTCCCTCTCTCTCTCTGTGCCATGTTCCCTGTCTCTGTGCTCTCTTCCCTCTCTCTCTGTGCTCTGTTCCCTCTCTCTGTGCTCTGTACCCTCTCTCTGTGCTCTATTCCCTCTCTCTCTCTGCCCTGTTCCCTCTCTCTGTGCCCCGTTCCTCTCTCTCTGTGCCCTGTTCCCTCTCTCTGTGCCCTGTTCCCTCTCTCTCTGTGCTCTGTTCCCTCTCTCTCTGTGCTCTGTTCCCTCTCTCTCTGTGCCCTGCCCCCTCTCTCTGTGCCCTCTTCCCTCTCTCTCTGTGCTCTGTTCCCTCTCTCTGTGCCCTGTTTCCTCTCTCTGTGCCCTCTTCCCTCTCTCACTGTGTCCTATTCCCTCTCTCTCTGTGCTCTGTTCCCTCTCTCTGTGCCCTGTTCCCTCTCTCTATGCCCTGTTCCCTCTCTCTGAGCCCTCTTCCCTCTCTCTCTGTGTCCTCTTCCCTCTCTCTCTGTGCTCTGTTCCCTCTCTCTGTGCCCTGTTCCCTCTCTCTGTTCTCTGTTCCCTCTCTCTCTGTGCTCTGTTCCCACTCCCTCTGTGCTCTGTTCTCTCTCTCTCTGTGCTCTGTTCCCTCTCTCTGTGCTCTGTTCCCTCTCTCTCTGTGCCCTGTTCCCTCTCTCTCTCTGCCCTCTTCCCTCTCTCTGTGCCCTCTTCCCTCTCTCTCTGTGCTCTGTTCCATCTCTCCCTGTGCTCTGTTCCCTCTCTCTATGCCCTGTTCCCTCTCTCTCTAAGCCCTGTTCCCTCTCTCTCTGTGCCCTGTTCCCTCTCTCTGTGCCCTGTTCCCTCTCTCTCTGTGCCCTGTTCCCTCTCTCTGTGCCCTCTTCCCTCTCTCTCTCTGTGCCATGTTCCCTGTCTCTGTGCTCTCTTCCCTCTCTCTCTGTGCTCTGTTCCCTCTCTCTGTGCTCTGTACCCTCTCTCTGTGCTCTATTCCCTCTCTCTCTCTGCCCTGTTCCCTCTCTCTGTGCCCCATTCCTCTCTCTCTGTGCCCTGTTCCCTCTCTCTGTGCCCTGTTCCCTCTCTCTCTGTGCTCTGTTCCCTCTCTCTCTGTGCTCTGTTCCCTCTCTCTGTGCTCTGTACCCTCTCTCTGTGCTCTATTCCCTCTCTCTCTCTGCCCTGTGCCCTCTCTCTGTGCCCCGTTCCTCTCTCTCTGTGCCCTGTTCCCTCTCTCTGTGCCCTGTTCCCTCTCTCTATGCCCTCTTCCCTCTCTCTCTGTGCTCTGTTCCCTCTCTCTGTGCCCTGTTCCCTCTCTCTATGCCCTGTTCCCTCTCTCTGAGCCCTCTTCCCTCTCTCTCTGTGTCCTCTTCCCTCTCTCTCTGTGCTCTGTTCCCTCTCTCTGTGCCCTGTTCCCTCTCTCTGTTCTCTGTTCCCTCTCTCTCTGTGCTCTGTTCCCACTCTCTCTGTGCTCTGTTCTCTCTCTCTCTGTGCTCTGTAACCTCTCTCTGTGCTCTGTTCCCTCTCTCTCTGTGCCCTGTTCCCTCTCTCTCTGTGCCCTCTTTCCTCTCTCTGTGCCCTCTTCCCTCTCTCTCTGTGCTCTGTTCCATCTCTCCCTGTGCTCTGTTCCCTCTCTCTATGCCCTGTTCCCTCTCTCTCTAAGCCCTGTTCCCTCTCTCTCTGTGCCCTGTTCCCTCTCTCTGTGCCCTGTTCCCTCTCTCTCTGTGCCCTGTTCCCTCTCTCTGTGCCCTCTTCCCTCTCTCTCTCTGTGCCATGTTCCCTGTCTCTGTGCTCTCTTCCCTCTCTCTCTGTGCTCTGTTCCCTCTCTCTGTGCTCTGTACCCTCTCTCTGTGCTCTATTCCCTCTCTCTCTCTGCCCTGTTCCCTCTCTCTGTGCCCTGTTCCTCTCTCTCTGTGCTCTGTTCCCTCTCTCTCTGTGCTCTGTTCCCTCTCTCTGTGCCCTGTTCCCTCTCTCTGTTCTCTGTTCCCTCTCTCTCTGTGCTCTGTTCCCACTCTCTCTGTGCTCTGTTCTCTCTCTCTCTGTGCTCTGTAACCTCTCTCTGTGCTCTGTTCCCTCTCTCTCTGTGCCCTGTTCCCTCTCTCTCTGTGCCCTCTTTCCTCTCTCTGTGCCCTCTTCCCTCTCTCTCTGTGCTCTGTTCCATCTCTCCCTGTGCTCTGTTCCCTCTCTCTATGCCCTGTTCCCTCTCTCTGTGCCCTGTTCCCTCTCTCTCTGTGCTCTGTTCCCTCTCTCTCTGTGCTCTGTTCCCTCTCTCTCTGTGCCCTGCCCCCTCTCTCTGTGCCCTCTTCCCTCTCTCTCTGTGCTCTGTTCCCTCTCTCTGTGCCCTGTTTCCTCTCTCTGTGCCCTCTTCCCTCTCTCACTGTGTCCTATTCCCTCTCTCTCTGTGCTCTGTTCCCTCTCTCTGTGCCCTGTTCCCTCTCTCTATGCCCTGTTCCCTCTCTCTGAGCCCTCTTCCCTCTCTCTCTGTGTCCTCTTCCCTCTCTCTCTGTGCTCTGTTCCCTCTCTCTGTGCCCTGTTCCCTCTCTCTGTTCTCTGTTCCCTCTCTCTCTGTGCTCTGTTCCCACTCTCTCTGTGCTCTGTTCTCTCTCTCTCTGTTCTCTGTTCCCTCTCTCTCTGTGCTCTGTTCCCACTCCCTCTGTGCTCTGTTCTCTCTCTCTCTGTGCTCTGTTCCCTCTCTCTGTGCTCTGTTCCCTCTCTCTCTGTGCCCTGTTCCCTCTCTCTCTCTGCCCTCTTCCCTCTCTCTGTGCCCTCTTCCCTCTCTCTCTGTGCTCTGTTCCATCTCTCCCTGTGCTCTGTTCCCTCTCTCTATGCCCTGTTCCCTCTCTCTCTAAGCCCTGTTCCCTCTCTCTCTGTGCCCTGTTCCCTCTCTCTGTGCCCTGTTCCCTCTCTCTCTGTGCCCTGTTCCCTCTCTCTGTGCCCTCTTCCCTCTCTCTCTCTGTGCCATGTTCCCTGTCTCTGTGCTCTCTTCCCTCTCTCTCTGTGCTCTGTTCCCTCTCTCTGTGCTCTGTACCCTCTCTCTGTGCTCTATTCCCTCTCTCTCTCTGCCCTGTTCCCTCTCTCTGTGCCCCGTTCCTCTCTCTCTGTGCCCTGTTCCCTCTCTCTGTGCCCTGTTCCCTCTCTCTCTGTGCTCTGTTCCCTCTCTCTCTGTGCTCTGTTCCCTCTCTCTCTGTGCCCTGCCCCCTCTCTCTGTGCCCTCTTCCCTCTCTCTCTGTGCTCTGTTCCCTCTCTCTGTGCCCTGTTTCCTCTCTCTGTGCCCTCTTCCCTCTCTCACTGTGTCCTATTCCCTCTCTCTCTGTGCTCTGTTCCCTCTCTCTGTGCCCTGTTCCCTCTCTCTATGCCCTGTTCCCTCTCTCTGAGCCCTCTTCCCTCTCTCTCTGTGTCCTCTTCCCTCTCTCTCTGTGCTCTGTTCCCTCTCTCTGTGCCCTGTTCCCTCTCTCTGTTCTCTGTTCCCTCTCTCTGTGTGCTCTGTTCCCACTCTCTCTGTGCTCTGTTCTCTCTCTCTCTCTCTCTGTGCTCTGTTCCCTCTCTCTGTGCTCTGTTCCCTCTCTCTCTGTGCCCTGTTCCCTCTCTCTCTGTGCCCTCTTTCCTCTCTCTGTGCCCTCTTCCCTCTCTCTCTGTGCTCTGTTCCATCTCTCCCTGTGCTCTGTTCCCTCTCTCTATGCCCTGTTCCCTCTCTCTCTAAGCCCTGTTCCCTCTCTCTCTGTGCCCTGTTCCCTCTCTCTGTGCCCTGTTCCCTCTCTCTCTGTGCCCTGTTCCCTCTCTCTGTGCCCTCTTCCCACTCTCTCTCTGTGCCATGTTCCCTGTCTCTGTGCTCTCTTCCCTCTCTCTCTGTGCTCTGTTCCCTCTCTCTGTGCTCTGTACCCTCTCTCTGTGCTCTATTCCCTCTCTCTCTCTGCCCTGTCCCCTCTCTCTGTGCCCCGTTCCTCTCTCTCTGTGCCCTGTTCCCTCTCTCTGTGCCCTGTTCCCTCTCTCTATGCCCTCTTCCCTCTCTCTCTGTGCTCTGTTCCCTCTCTCTGTGCCCTGTTCCCTCTCTCTATGCCCTGTTCCCTCTCTCTGAGCCCTCTTCCCTCTCTCTCTGTGTCCTCTTCCCTCTCTCTCTGTGCTCTGTTCCCTCTCTCTGTGCCCTGTTCCGTATCTCTGTTCTCTGTTCCCTCTCTCTCTGTGCTCTGTTCCCACTCTCTCTGTGCTCTGTTCTCTCTCTCTCTGTGCTCTGTTCCCTCTCTCTGTGCTCTGTTCCCTCTCTCTCTGTGCCCTGTTCCCTCTCTCTCTGTGCCCTCTTTCCTCTCTCTGTGCCCTCTTCCCTCTCTCTCTGTGCTCTGTTCCATCTCTCCCTGTGCTCTGTTCCCTCTCTCTATGCCCTGTTCCCTCTCTCTCTAAGCCCTGTTCCCTCTCTCTCTGTGCCCTGTTCCCTCTCTCTGTGCCCTGTTCCCTCTCTCTCTGTGCCCAGTTCCCTCTCTCTGTGCCCTCTTCCCACTCTCTCTCTGTGCCATGTTCCCTGTCTCTGTGCTCTCTTCCCTCTCTCTCTGTGCCCTGTTCCCTCTCTCTGTGCTCTGTTCCCTCTCTCTCTGTGCCCTCTTCCCTCTCTCTCTGTGCCATGTTCCCTCTCTCTGTGCTCTATTCCCTCTCTCTGTGCTCTGTTCCCTCTCTCTCTGTGCTCTGTTCCCTCTCTCTATGCCCTATTCCTTCTCTCTATGTCCCGTTCCCTCTCTCTGTGCCCTCTTCCCTCTCTCTCTGTGCTCTGTTCCCTCTCTCTATGCCCTGTTCCCTCTCTCTATGCCCTCTTCCCTCTCTCTCTGTGCTCTATTCCCTCTCTCTTTGTGCTCTGTTCCCTCTCTCTGTGCTCTGTACCCTCTCTCTGTGCTCTATTCCCTCTCTCTCTCTGCCCTGTTCCCTTCCTCTGTGCCCTGTTCCCTCTCACTGTGCTCTGTTCCCTCGCTCTGTGCCCTGTTCCCTCTCTCTGTGCTCTGTTCCCTCTCTCTGTGCCCAGTTACCTCTCTCTGTGCCCAGTTACCTCTCTCTCTGTGCTCTATTTCCTCTCTCTCTGTGCTCCCTTCCCTCTCTCTCTGTGCCCTGTTCCCTCTCTCTCTGTGCTCTCTTCCCTCTCTCTCTGTGCCCTGTTCCCTCTCTCTCTGTGCCCTGTTCCCTCTCTCTGTGCCCTGTTCCCTCTCTCTGTGCCCAGTTACCTCTCTCTCTGTGCCCTGTTCCCTCTCTCTCTGTACCCTGTTCCCTCTCTCTCTGTGCCCTGTTCCCTCTCTCTGTGCCCTGTTCCCTCTCTCTATGCCCTGTTCCCTCCCTCTGAGCCCTCTTCCCTCTCTCTCTGTGTCCTCTTCCCTCTCTCTCTGTGCTCTGTTCCCTCTCTCTGTGCCCTGTTCCCTCTCTCTGTTCTCTGTTCCCTCTCTCTCTGTGCTCTGTTCCCACTCTCTCTGTGCTCTGTTCTCTCTCTCTCTGTTCTCTGTTCCCTCTCTCTCTGTGCTCTGTTCCCACTCCCTCTGTGCTCTGTTCTCTCTCTCTCTGTGCTCTGTTCCCTCTCTCTGTGCTCTGTTCCCTCTCTCTCTGTGCCCTGTTCCCTCTCTCTCTCTGCCCTCTTCCCTCTCTCTGTGCCCTCTTCCCTCTCTCTCTGTGCTCTGTTCCATCTCTCCCTGTGCTCTGTTCCCTCTCTCTATGCCCTGTTCCCTCTCTCTCTAAGCCCTGTTCCCTCTCTCTCTGTGCCCTGTTCCCTCTCTCTGTGCCCTGTTCCCTCTCTCTCTGTGCCCTGTTCCCTCTCTCTGTGCCCTCTTCCCTCTCTCTCTCTGTGCCATGTTCCCTGTCTCTGTGCTCTCTTCCCTCTCTCTCTGTGCTCTGTTCCCTCTCTCTGTGCTCTGTACCCTCTCTCTGTGCTCTATTCCCTCTCTCTCTCTGCCCTGTTCCCTCTCTCTGTGCCCCGTTCCTCTCTCTCTGTGCCCTGTTCCCTCTCTCTGTGCCCTGTTCCCTCTCTCTCTGTGCTCTGTTCCCTCTCTCTCTGTGCTCTGTTCCCTCTCTCTCTGTGCCCTGCCCCCTCTCTGTGTGCCCTCTTCCCTCTCTCTCTGTGCTCTGTTCCCTCTCTCTGTGCCCTGTTCCCTCTCTCTATGCCCTGTTCCCTCTCTCTGAGCCCTCTTCCCTCTCTCTCTGTGTCCTCTTCCCTCTCTCTCTGTGCTCTGTTCCCTCTCTCTGTGCCCTGTTCCCTCTCTCTGTTCTCTGTTCCCTCTCTCTCTGTGCTCTGTTCCCACTCTCTCTGTGCTCTGTTCTCTCTCTCTGTGCTCTGTTCCCTCTCTCTGTGCCCTGTTTCCTCTCTCTGTGCCCTCTTCCCTCTCTCACTGTGTCCTATTCCCTCTCTCTCTGTGCTCTGTTCCCTCTCTCTGTGCCCTGTTCCCTCTCTCTGAGCCCTCTTCCCTCTCTCTCTGTGTCCTCTTCCCTCTCTCTCTGTGCTCTGTTCCCTCTCTCTGTGCCCTGTTCCCTCTCTCTGTTCTCTGTTCCCTCTCTCTCTGTGCTCTGTTCCCACTCTCTCTGTGCTCTGTTCTCTCTCTCTCTGTGCTCTGTTCCCTCTCTCTGTGCTCTGTTCCCTCTCTCTCTGTGCCCTGTTCCCTCTCTCTCTGTGCCCTCTTTCCTCTCTCTGTGCCCTCTTCCCTCTCTCTCTGTGCTCTGTTCCATCTCTCCCTGTGCTCTGTTCCCTCTCTCTATGCCCTGTTCCCTCTCTCTCTAAGCCCTGTTCCCTCTCTCTCTGTGCCCTGTTCCCTCTCTCTGTGCCCTGTTCCCTCTCTCTCTGTGCCCAGTTCCCTCTCTCTGTGCCCTCTTCCCACTCTCTCTCTGTGCCATGTTCCCTGTCTCTGTGCTCTCTTCCCTCTCTCTCTGTGCTCTGTTCCCTCTCTCTGTGCTCTGTACCCTCTCTCTGTGCTCTATTCCCTCTCTCTCTCTGCCCTGTCCCCTCTCTCTGTGCCCCGTTCCTCTCTCTCTGTGCCCTGTTCCCTCTCTCTGTGCCCTGTTCCCTCTCTCTATGCCCTCTTCCCTCTCTGTGCTCTGTTCCCTCTCTCTGTGCCCTGTTCCCTCTCTCTATGCCCTGTTCCCTCTCTCTGAGCCCTCTTCCCTCTCTCTCTGTGTCCTCTTCCCTCTCTCTCTGTGCTCTGTTCCCTCTCTCTGTGCCCTGTTCCCTCTCTCTGTTCTCTGTTCCCTCTCTCTCTGTGCTCTGTTCCCACTCTCTCTGTGCTCTGTTCTCTCTTTCTCTGTGCTCTGTTCCCTCTCTCTGTGCTCTGTTCCCTCTCTCTCTGTGCCCTGTTCCCTCTCTCTCTGTGCCCTCTTTCCTCTCTCTGTGCCCTCTTCCCTCTCTCTCTGTGCTCTGTTCCATCTCTCCCTGTGCTCTGTTCCCTCTCTCTATGCCCTGTTCCCTCTCTCTCTAAGCCCTGTTCCCTCTCTCTCTGTGCCCTGTTCCCTCTCTCTGTGCCCTGTTCCCTCTCTCTCTGTGCCCTGTTCCCTCTCTCTGTGCCCTCTTCCCTCTCTCTCTCTGTGCCATGTTCCCTGTCTCTGTGCTCTCTTCCCTCTCTCTCTGTGCTCTGTTCCCTCTCTCTGTGCTCTGTACCCTCTCTCTGTGCTCTATTCCCTCTCTCTCTCTGCCCTGTTCCCTCTCTCTGTGCCCCGTTCCTCTCTCTCTGTGCCCTGTTCCCTCTCTCTGTGCCCTGTTCCCTCTCTCTCTGTGCTCTGTTCCCTCTCTCTCTGTGCTCTGTTCCCTCTCTCTCTGTGCCCTGCCCCCTCTCTCTGTGCCCTCTTCCCTCTCTCTCTGTGCTCTGTTCCCTCTCTCTGTGCCCTGTTTCCTCTCTCTGTGCCCTCTTCCCTCTCTCACTGTGTCCTATTCCCTCTCTCTCTGTGCTCTGTTCCCTCTCTCTGTGCCCTGTTCCCTCTCTCTATGCCCTGTTCCCTCTCTCTGAGCCCTCTTCCCTCTCTCTCTGTGTCCTCTTCCCTCTCTCTCTGTGCTCTGTTCCCTCTCTCTGTGCCCTGTTCCCTCTCTCTGTTCTCTGTTCCCTCTCTCTCTGTGCTCTGTTCCCACTCCCTCTGTGCTCTGTTCTCTCTCTCTCTGTGCTCTGTTCCCTCTCTCTGTGCTCTGTTCCCTCTCTCTCTGTGCCCTGTTCCCTCTCTCTCTCTGCCCTCTTCCCTCTCTCTGTGCCCTCTTCCCTCTCTCTCTGTGCTCTGTTCCATCTCTCCCTGTGCTCTGTTCCCTCTCTCTATGCCCTGTTCCCTCTCTCTCTAAGCCCTGTTCCCTCTCTCTCTGTGCCCTGTTCCCTCTCTCTGTGCCCTGTTCCCTCTCTCTCTGTGCCCTGTTCCCTCTCTCTGTGCCCTCTTCCCTCTCTCTCTCTGTGCCATGTTCCCTGTCTCTGTGCTCTCTTCCCTCTCTCTCTGTGCTCTGTTCCCTCTCTCTGTGCTCTGTACCCTCTCTCTGTGCTCTATTCCCTCTCTCTCTCTGCCCTGTTCCCTCTCTCTGTGCCCCATTCCTCTCTCTCTGTGCCCTGTTCCCTCTCTCTGTGCCCTGTTCCCTCTCTCTCTGTGCTCTGTTCCCTCTCTCTCTGTGCTCTGTTCCCTCTCTCTGTGCTCTGTACCCTCTCTCTGTGCTCTATTCCCTCTCTCTCTCTGCCCTGTGCCCTCTCTCTGTGCCCCGTTCCTCTCTCTCTGTGCCCTGTTCCCTCTCTCTGTGCCCTGTTCCCTCTCTCTATGCCCTCTTCCCTCTCTCTCTGTGCTCTGTTCCCTCTCTCTGTGCCCTGTTCCCTCTCTCTATGCCCTGTTCCCTCTCTCTGAGCCCTCTTCCCTCTCTCTCTGTGTCCTCTTCCCTCTCTCTCTGTGCTCTGTTCCCTCTCTCTGTGCCCTGTTCCCTCTCTCTGTTCTCTGTTCCCTCTCTCTCTGTGCTCTGTTCCCACTCTCTCTGTGCTCTGTTCTCTCTCTCTCTGTGCTCTGTAACCTCTCTCTGTGCTCTGTTCCCTCTCTCTCTGTGCCCTGTTCCCTCTCTCTCTGTGCCCTCTTTCCTCTCTCTGTGCCCTCTTCCCTCTCTCTCTGTGCTCTGTTCCATCTCTCCCTGTGCTCTGTTCCCTCTCTCTATGCCCTGTTCCCTCTCTCTCTAAGCCCTGTTCCCTCTCTCTCTGTGCCCTGTTCCCTCTCTCTGTGCCCTGTTCCCTCTCTCTCTGTGCCCTGTTCCCTCTCTCTGTGCCCTCTTCCCTCTCTCTCTCTGTGCCATGTTCCCTGTCTCTGTGCTCTCTTCCCTCTCTCTCTGTGCTCTGTTCCCTCTCTCTGTGCTCTGTACCCTCTCTCTGTGCTCTATTCCCTCTCTCTCTCTGCCCTGTTCCCTCTCTCTGTGCCCTGTTCCTCTCTCTCTGTGCCCTGTTCCCTCTCTCTGTGCCCTGTTCCCTCTCTCTCTGTGCTCTGTTCCCTCTCTCTCTGTGCTCTGTTCCCTCTCTCTCTGTGCCCTGCCCCCTCTCTCTGTGCCCTCTTCCCTCTCTCTCTGTGCTCTGTTCCCTCTCTCTGTGCCCTGTTTCCTCTCTCTGTGCCCTGTTCCCTCTCTCTATGCCCTGTTCCCTCTCTCTGAGCCCTCTTCCCTCTCTCTCTGTGTCCTCTTCCCTCTCTCTCTGTGCTCTGTTCCCTCTCTCTGTGCCCTGTTCCCTCTCTCTGTTCTCTGTTCCCTCTCTCTCTGTGCTCTGTTCCCACTCCCTCTGTGCTCTGTTCTCTCTCTCTCTGTGCTCTGTTCCCTCTCTCTGTGCTCTGTTCCCTCTCTCTCTGTGCCCTGTTCCCTCTCTCTCTCTGCCCTCTTCCCTCTCTCTGTGCCCTCTTCCCTCTCTCTCTGTGCTCTGTTCCATCTCTCCCTGTGCTCTGTTCCCTCTCTCTATGCCCTGTTCCCTCTCTCTCTAAGCCCTGTTCCCTCTCTCTCTGTGCCCTGTTCCCTCTCTCTGTGCCCTGTTCCCTCTCTCTCTGTGCCCTGTTCCCTCTCTCTGTGCCCTCTTCCCTCTCTCTCTCTGTGCCATGTTCCCTGTCTCTGTGCTCTCTTCCCTCTCTCTCTGTGCTCTGTTTCCTCTCTCTGTGCTCTGTACCCTCTCTCTGTGCTCTATTCCCTCTCTCTCTCTGCCCTGTTCCCTCTCTCTGTGCCCCGTTCCTCTCTCTCTGTGCCCTGTTCCCTCTCTCTGTGCCCTGTTCCCTCTCTCTCTGTGCTCTGTTCCCTCTCTCTCTGTGCTCTGTTCCCTCTCTCTCTGTGCCCTGCCCCCTCTCTCTGTGCCCTCTTCCCTCTCTCGCTGTGCTCTGTTCCCTCTCTCTGTGCCCTGTTTCCTCTCTCTGTGCCCTCTTCCCTCTCTCACTGTGTCCTATTCCCTCTCTCTCTGTGCTCTGTTCCCTCTCTCTGTGCCCTGTTCCCTCTCTCTATGCCCTGTTCCCTCTCTCTGAGCCCTCTTCCCTCTCTCTCTGTGTCCTCTTCCCTCTCTCTCTGTGCTCTGTTCCCTCTCTCTGTGCCCTGTTCCCTCTCTCTGTTCTCTGTTCCCTCTCTCTCTGTGCTCTGTTCCCACTCTCTCTGTGCTCTGTTCTCTCTCTCTCTCTCTCTGTGCTCTGTTCCCTCTCTCTGTGCTCTGTTCCCTCTCTCTCTGTGCCCTGTTCCCTCTCTCTCTGTGCCCTCTTTCCTCTCTCTGTGCCCTCTTCCCTCTCTCTCTGTGCTCTGTTCCATCTCTCCCTGTGCTCTGTTCCCTCTCTCTATGCCCTGTTCCCTCTCTCTCTAAGCCCTGTTCCCTCTCTCTCTGTGCCCTGTTCCCTCTCTCTGTGCCCTGTTCCCTCTCTCTCTGTGCCCTGTTCCCTCTCTCTGTGCCCTCTTCCCACTCTCTCTCTGTGCCATGTTCCCTGTCTCTGTGCTCTCTTCCCTCTCTCTCTGTGCTCTGTTCCCTCTCTCTGTGCTCTGTACCCTCTCTCTGTGCTCTATTCCCTCTCTCTCTCTGCCCTGTCCCCTCTCTCTGTGCCCCGTTCCTCTCTCTCTGTGCCCTGTTCCCTCTCTCTGTGCCCTGTTCCCTCTCTCTATGCCCTCTTCCCTCTCTCTCTGTGCTCTGTTCCCTCTCTCTGTGCCCTGTTCCCTCTCTCTATGCCCTGTTCCCTCTCTCTGAGCCCTCTTCCCTCTCTCTCTGTGTCCTCTTCCCTCTCTCTCTGTGCTCTGTTCCCTCTCTCTGTGCCCTGTTCCGTCTCTCTGTTCTCTGTTCCCCCTCTCTCTGTGCTCTGTTCCCACTCTCTCTGTGCTCTGTTCTCTCTCTCTCTGTGCTCTGTTCCCTCTCTCTGTGCTCTGTTCCCTCTCTCTCTGTGCCCTGTTCCCTCTCTCTCTGTGCCCTCTTTCCTCTCTCTGTGCCCTCTTCCCTCTCTCTCTGTGCTCTGTTCCATCTCTCCCTGTGCTCTGTTCCCTCTCTCTATGCCCTGTTCCCTCTCTCTCTAAGCCCTGTTCCCTCTCTCTCTCTGCCCTGTTCCCTCTCTCTGTGCCCTGTTCCCTCTCTCTCTGTGCCCTGTTCCCTCTCTCTGTGCCCTCTTCCCACTCTCTCTCTGTGCCATGTTCCCTGTCTCTGTGCTCTCTTCCCTCTCTCTCTGTGCCCTGTTCCCTCTCTCTGTGCTCTGTTCCCTCTCTCTCTGTGCCCTCTTCCCTCTCTCTCTGTGCCATGTTCCCTCTCTCTGTGCTCTATTCCCTCTCTCTGTGCTCTGTTCCCTCTCTCTCTGTGCTCTGTTCCCTCTCTCTATGCCCTGTTCCTTCTCTCTATGTCCCGTTCCCTCTCTCTGTGCCCTCTTCCCTCTCTCTCTGTGCTCTGTTCCCTCTCTCTATGACCTGTTCCCTCTCTCTATGCCCTGTTCCCTCTCTCTGTGCCCTCTTCCCTCTCTCTCTGTGCTCTATTCCCTCTCTCTTTGTGCTCTGTTCCCTCTCTCTGTGCTCTGTACCCTCTCTCTGTGCTCTATTCCCTCTCTCTCTCTGCCCTGTTCCCTTCCTCTGTGCCCTGTTCCCTCTCACTGTGCTCTGTTCCCTCGCTCTGTGCCCTGTTCCCTCTCTCTGTGCTCTGTTCCCTCTCTCTGTGCCCAGTTACCTCTCTCTGTGCCCAGTTACCTCTCTCTCTGTGCTCTATTTCCTCTCTCTCTGTGCTCTCTTCCCTCTCTCTCTGTGCCCTGTTCCCTCTCTCTCTGTGCTCTCTTCCCTCTCTCTCTGTGCCCTGTTCCCTCTCTCTCTGTGCCCTGTTCCCTCTCTCTGTGCCCTGTTCCCTCTCTCTGTGCCCAGTTACCTCTCTCTCTGTGCCCTGTTCCCTCTCTCTCTGTACCCTGTTCCCTCTCTCTCTGTGCCCTGTTCCCTCCCTCTGTGCCCTGTTCCCTCTCTCTATGCCCTGTTCCCTCCCTCTGAGCCCTCTTCCCTCTCTCTCTGTGTCCTCTTCCCTCTCTCTCTGTGCTCTGTTCCCTCTCTCTGTGCCCTGTTCCCTCTCTCTGTTCTCTGTTCCCTCTCTCTCTGTGCTCTGTTCCCACTCTCTCTGTGCTCTGTTCTCTCTCTCTCTGTTCTCTGTTCCCTCTCTCTCTGTGCTCTGTTCCCACTCCCTCTGTGCTCTGTTCTCTCTCTCTCTGTGCTCTGTTCCCTCTCTCTGTGCTCTGTTCCCTCTCTCTCTGTGCCCTGTTCCCTCTCTCTCTCTGCCCTCTTCCCTCTCTCTGTGCCCTCTTCCCTCTCTCTCTGTGCTCTGTTCCATCTCTCCCTGTGCTCTGTTCCCTCTCTCTATGCCCTGTTCCCTCTCTCTCTAAGCCCTGTTCCCTCTCTCTCTGTGCCCTGTTCCCTCTCTCTGTGCCCTGTTCCCTCTCTCTCTGTGCCCTGTTCCCTCTCTCTGTGCCCTCTTCCCTCTCTCTCTCTGTGCCATGTTCCCTGTCTCTGTGCTCTCTTCCCTCTCTCTCTGTGCTCTGTTCCCTCTCTCTGTGCTCTGTACCCTCTCTCTGTGCTCTATTCCCTCTCTCTCTCTGCCCTGTTCCCTCTCTCTGTGCCCCGTTCCTCTCTCTCTGTGCCCTGTTCCCTCTCTCTGTGCCCTGTTCCCTCTCTCTCTGTGCTCTGTTCCCTCTCTCTCTGTGCTCTGTTCCCTCTCTCTCTGTGCCCTGCCCCCTCTCTCTGTGCCCTCTTCCCTCTCTCGCTGTGCTCTGTTCCCTCTCTCTGTGCCCTGTTTCCTCTCTCTGTGCCCTCTTCCCTCTCTCACTGTGTCCTATTCCCTCTCTCTCTGTGCTCTGTTCCCTCTCTCTGTGCCCTGTTCCCTCTCTCTGTGCCCTGTTCCCTCTCTCTCTGTGCTCTGTTCCCTATCTCTCTGTGCTCTGTTCCCTCTCTCTCTGTGCCCTGCCCCCTCTCTCTGTGCCCTCTTCCCTCTCTCTCTGTGCTCTGTTCCCTCTCTCTGTGCCCTGTTTCCTCTCTCTGTGCCCTCTTCCCTCTCTCACTGTGTCCTATTCCCTCTCTCTCTGTGCTCTGTTCCCTCTCTCTGTGCCCTGTTCCCTCTCTCTATGCCCTGTTCCCTCTCTCTGAGCCCTCTTCCCTCTCTCTCTGTGTCCTCTTCCCTCTCTCTCTGTGCTCTGTTCCCTCTCTCTGTGCCCTGTTCCCTCTCTCTGTTCTCTGTTCCCTCTCTCTCTGTGCTCTGTTCCCACTCTCTCTGTGCTCTGTTCTCTCTCTCTCTGTGCTCTGTTCCCTCTCTCTGTGCTCTGTTCCCTCTCTCTCTGTGCCCTGTTCCCTCTCTCTCTGTGCCCTCTTTCCTCTCTCTGTGCCCTCTTCCCTCTCTCTCTGTGCTCTGTTCCATCTCTCCCTGTGCTCTGTTCCCTCTCTCTATGCCCTGTTCCTTCTCTCTCTAAGCCCTGTTCCCTCTCTCTCTGTGCCCTGTTCCCTCTCTCTGTGCCCTGTTCCCTCTCTCTCTGTGCCCTGTTCCCTCTCTCTGTGCCCTCTTCCCACTCTCTCTCTGTGCCATGTTCCCTGTCTCTGTGCTCTCTTCCCTCTCTCTCTGTGCTCTGTTCCCTCTCTCTGTGCTCTGTACCCTCTCTCTGTGCTCTATTCCCTCTCTCTCTCTGCCCTGTCCCCTCTCTCTGTGCCCCGTTCCTCTCTCTCTGTGCCCTGTTCCCTCTCTCTGTGCCCTGTTCCCTCTCTCTATGCCCTCTTCCCTCTCTCTCTGTGCTCTGTTCCCTCTCTCTGTGCCCTGTTCCCTCTCTCTATGCCCTGTTCCCTCTCTCTGAGCCCTCTTCCCTCTCTCTCTGTGTCCTCTTCCCTCTCTCTCTGTGCTCTGTTCCCACTCTCTCTGTGCTCTGTTCTCTCTCTCTCTGTGCTCTGTTCCCTCTCTCTGTGCTCTGTTCCCTCTCTCTCTGTGCCCTGTTCCCTCTCTCTCTGTGCCCTCTTTCCTCTCTCTGTGCCCTCTTCCCTCTCTCTCTGTGCTCTGTTCCATCTCTCCCTGTGCTCTGTTCCCTCTCTCTATGCCCTGTTCCCTCTCTCTCTAAGCCCTGTTCCCTCTCTCTCTGTGCCCTGTTCCCTCTCTCTGTGCCCTGTTCCCTCTCTCTCTGTGCCCTGTTCCCTCTCTCTGTGCCCTCTTCCCACTCTCTCTCTGTGCCATGTTCCCTGTCTCTGTGCTCTCTTCCCTCTCTCTCTGTGCCCTGTTCCCTCTCTCTGTGCTCTGTTCCCTCTCTCTCTGTGCCCTCTTCCCTCTCTCTCTGTGCCATGTTCCCTCTCTCTGTGCTCTATTCCCTCTCTCTGTGCTCTGTTCCCTCTCTCTCTGTGCTCTGTTCCCTCTCTCTATGCCCTGTTCCTTCTCTCTATGTCCCGTTCCCTCTCTCTGTGCCCTCTTCCCTCTCTCTCTGTGCTCTGTTCCCTCTCTCTATGCCCTGTTCCCTCTCTCTATTCCCTGTTCCCTCTCTCTGTACCCTCTTCCCTCTCTCTCTGTGCTCTATTCCCTCTCTCTTTGTGCTCTGTTCCCTCTCTCTGTGCTCTGTACCCTCTCTCTGTGCTCTATTCCCTCTCTCTCTCTGCCCTGTTCCCTTCCTCTGTGCCCTGTTCCCTCTCACTGTGCTCTGTTCCCTCGCTCTGTGCCCTGTTCCCTCTCTCTGTGCTCTGTTCCCTCTCTCTGTGCCCAGTTACCTCTCTCTGTGCCCAGTTACCTCTCTCTCTGTGCTCTATTTCCTCTCTCTCTGTGCTCTCTTCCCTCTCTCTCTGTGCCCTGTTCCCTCGCTCTCTGTGCTCTCTTCCCTCTCTCTCTGTGCCCTGTTCCCTCTCTCTCTGTGCCCTGTTCCCTCTCTCTGTGCCCTGTTCCCTCTCTCTGTGCCCAGTTACCTCTCTCTCTGTGCCCTGTTCCCTCT
Source organism: Chiloscyllium punctatum (assembly GCF_047496795.1). Taxonomy (NCBI): domain Eukaryota; kingdom Metazoa; phylum Chordata; class Chondrichthyes; order Orectolobiformes; family Hemiscylliidae; genus Chiloscyllium; species Chiloscyllium punctatum. The sequence goes on from NC_092769.1 coordinate 73,861,108, forward strand.
CTCTCTGTACCCTGTTCCCTCTCTCTCTGTGCCCTGTTCCCTCTCTCTGTGCCGTGTTCCCTCTCTCTATGCCCAGTTACCTCTCTCTCTGTGCTCTGTTCCCTCTCTCTATGCCCTGTTCCCTCTATCTCTGTGCTCTGTTCCCTCTCTCTATGCCCTGTTCCCTCTCGCTGTGCCCTCTTCCCTCTCTCTCTGTGCTCCGTTCCCTCTCTCTATGCCCTGTACCCTCTCTCTGTGCCCTCTTCCCTCTCTCTCTGGGCTCTGCTCCCTCTCTCTGTGTGCTCTGTTCCCTCTCTCTCTGTGCTCTGTTCCCTCTCTCCCTTTGACCTGTTCCCTCTCTCTGTGCCCTGTTTCCTCACTCTGTTCTCTGTTCCCTCTCTCCCTGTGCCCTGTTCCCTCTCTCTGTGCCCTGTTCCCTCTCTCTCTCTCTGTGCCCTGTTCCCTCTCTCTCCCTGTGCCCTGTTCCCTCTCTCTGTGCCCTGTTCCCTCTCTCTCTCTCTGTGCCCTGTTCCCTCTCTCTCTGTGCCCTGTTCCCTCTCTCTGTGCCCAGTTACCTCTCTCTCTGTGCCCTGTTCCCTCTCTCTGTGCCCTGTTCCCTATCTGTCTGTGCTCTGTTCCCTCTCTCTGTGCCCTGTTCCCTCTCTCTGTGCTCTGTTCCCTCTCTCAATGCCCTGTTCCCTCTCTCTGTGCCCTGTTCCCTCTCTCTGTGCCCTGTTCCCTCTCTGTCTGTGCTCTGTTCCGTCTCTCTGTGCTCTGTTCCGTCTCTCTGTGCTCTGTTCCCTCTCTCTCTGTGCTCTGTTCCCTCTCTCTGTGCCCTGTTCCCTCTCTCTCTGTGCTCTGTTCCCTCTCTCTGTGCCCTGTTCCCTCTCTCTGTGCCCTGTTCCCTCTCTCTCTGTGTCCTCTTCCCTGTCTCTCTGTGCCATGTTCCCTCTCTTTGTTCTCTATTCCCTCTCTCTGTGCTCTGTTCCCTCTCTCTCTGTGCCCTGCCCCCTCTCTCTGTGCTCTATTCCCTCTCTCTATGCCCTGTTCCCTCTCTCTCTAAGCCCTGTTCCCTCTCTCTCTGTGCCCTGTTCCCTCTCTCTGTGCCCTGTTCCCTCTCTTTCTGTGCCCTGTTCCCTCTCTCTGTGCCCTCTTCCCTCTCTCTCTGTGCCATGTTCCCTGTCTCTGTGCTCTCTTCCCTCTCTCTCTGTGCTCTGTTCCCTCTCTCTGTGCTCTGTACCCTCTCTCTGTGCTCTATTCCCTCTCTCTCTCTGCCCTGTTCCCTCTCTCTGTGCCCCGTTCCTCTCTCTCTGTGCCCTGTTCCCTCTCTCTGTGCCCTGTTCCCTCTCTCTCTGTGCTCTGTTCCCTCTCTCTCTGTGCTCTGTTCCCTCTCTCTCTGTGCCCTGCCCCCTCTCTCTGTGCCCTCTTCCCTCTCTCTCTGTGCTCTGTTCCCTCTCTCTGTGCCCTGTTTCCTCTCTCTGTGCCCTCTTCCCTCTCTCACTGTGTCCTATTCCCTCTCTCTCTGTGCTCTGTTCCCTCTCTCTGTGCCCTGTTCCCTCTCTCTATGCCCTGTTCCCTCTCTCTGAGCCCTCTTCCCTCTCTCTCTGTGTCCTCTTCCCTCTCTCTCTGTGCTCTGTTCCCTCTCTCTGTGCCCTGTTCCCTCTCTCTGTTCTCTGTTCCCTCTCTCTCTGTGCTCTGTTCCCACTCCCTCTGTGCTCTGTTCTCTCTCTCTCTGTGCTCTGTTCCCTCTCTCTGTGCTCTGTTCCCTCTCTCTCTGTGCCCTGTTCCCTCTCTCTCTCTGCCCTCTTCCCTCTCTCTGTGCCCTCTTCCCTCTCTCTCTGTGCTCTGTTCCATCTCTCCCTGTGCTCTGTTCCCTCTCTCTATGCCCTGTTCCCTCTCTCTCTAAGCCCTGTTCCCTCTCTCTCTGTGCCCTGTTCCCTCTCTCTGTGCCCTGTTCCCTCTCTCTCTGTGCCCTGTTCCCTCTCTCTGTGCCCTCTTCCCTCTCTCTCTCTGTGCCATGTTCCCTGTCTCTGTGCTCTCTTCCCTCTCTCTCTGTGCTCTGTTCCCTCTCTCTGTGCTCTGTACCCTCTCTCTGTGCTCTATTCCCTCTCTCTCTCTGCCCTGTTCCCTCTCTCTGTGCCCCGTTCCTCTCTCTCTGTGCCCTGTTCCCTCTCTCTGTGCCCTGTTCCCTCTCTCTCTGTGCTCTGTTCCCTCTCTCTCTGTGCTCTGCCCCCTCTCTCTGTGCCCTCTTCCCTCTCTCTCTGTGCTCTGTTCCCTCTCTCTGTGCCCTGTTTCCTCTCTCTGTGCCCTCTTCCCTCTCTCACTGTGTCCTATTCCCTCTCTCTCTGTGCTCTGTTCCCTCTCTCTGTGGCCTGTTCCCTCTCTCTATGCCCTGTTCCCTCTCTCTGTGCCCTCTTCCCTCTCTCTCTGTGTCCTCTTCCCTCTCTCTCTGTGCTCTGTTCCCTCTCTCTGTGCCCTGTTCCCTCTCTCTGTTCTCTGTTCCCTCTCTCTCTGTGCTCTGTTCCCACTCCCTCTGTGCTCTGTTCTCTCTCTCTCTGTGCTCTGTTCCCTCTCTCTGTGCTCTGTTCCCTCTCTCTCTGTGCCCTGTTCCCTCTCTCTCTCTGCCCTCTTCCCTCTCTCTGTGCCCTCTTCCCTCTCTCTCTGTGCTCTGTTCCATCTCTCCCTGTGCTCTGTTCCCTCTCTCTATGCCCTGTTCCCTCTCTCTCTAAGCCCTGTTCCCTCTCTCTCTGTGCCCTGTTCCCTCTCTCTGTGCCCTGTTCCCTCTCTCTCTGTGCCCTGTTCCCTCTCTCTGTGCCCTCTTCCCTCTCTCTCTCTGTGCCATGTTCCCTGTCTCTGTGCTCTCTTCCCTCTCTCTCTGTGCTCTGTTCCCTCTCTCTGTGCTCTGTACCCTCTCTCTGTGCTCTATTCCCTCTCTCTCTCTGCCCTGTTCCCTCTCTCTGTGCCCCGTTCCTCTCTCTCTGTGCCCTGTTCCCTCTCTCTGTGCCCTGTTCCCTCTCTCTCTGTGCTCTGTTCCCTCTCTCTCTGTGCTCTGCCCCCTCTCTCTGTGCCCTCTTCCCTCTCTCTCTGTGCTCTGTTCCCTCTCTCTGTGCCCTGTTTCCTCTCTCTGTGCCCTCTTCCCTCTCTCACTGTGTCCTATTCCCTCTCTCTCTGTGCTCTGTTCCCTCTCTCTGTGCCCTGTTCCCTCTCTCTATGCCCTGTTCCCTCTCTCTGAGCCCTCTTCCCTCTCTCTCTGTGTCCTCTTCCCTCTCTCTCTGTGCTCTGTTCCCTCTCTCTGTGCCCTGTTCCCTCTCTCTGTTCTCTGTTCCCTCTCTCTCTGTGCTCTGTTCCCACTCCCTCTGTGCTCTGTTCTCTCTCTCTCTGTGCTCTGTTCCCTCTCTCTGTGCTCTGTTCCCTCTCTCTCTGTGCCCTGTTCCCTCTCTCTCTCTGCCCTCTTCCCTCTCTCTGTGCCCTCTTCCCTCTCTCTCTGTGCTCTGTTCCATCTCTCCCTGTGCTCTGTTCCCTCTCTCTATGCCCTGTTCCCTCTCTCTCTAAGCCCTGTTCCCTCTCTCTCTGTGCCCTGTTCCCTCTCTCTGTGCCCTGTTCCCTCTCTCTCTGTGCCCTGTTCCCTCTCTCTGTGCCCTCTTCCCTCTCTCTCTCTGTGCCATGTTCCCTGTCTCTGTGCTCTCTTCCCTCTCTCTCTGTGCTCTGTTCCCTCTCTCTGTGCTCTGTACCCTCTCTCTGTGCTCTATTCCCTCTCTCTCTCTGCCCTGTTCCCTCTCTCTGTGCCCCGTTCCTCTCTCTCTGTGCCCTGTTCCCTCTCTCTGTGCCCTGTTCCCTCTCTCTCTGTGCTCTGTTCCCTCTCTCTCTGTGCTCTGTTCCCTCTCTCTCTGTGCCCTGCCCCCTCTCTCTGTGCCCTCTTCCCTCTCTCTCTGTGCTCTGTTCCCTCTCTCTGTGCCCTGTTTCCTCTCTCTGTGCCCTCTTCCCTCTCTCACTGTGTCCTATTCCCTCTCTCTCTGTGCTCTGTTCCCTCTCTCTGTGCCCTGTTCCCTCTCTCTATGCCCTGTTCCCTCTCTCTGAGCCCTCTTCCCTCTCTCTCTGTGTCCTCTTCCCTCTCTCTCTGTGCTCTGTTCCCTCTCTCTGTGCCCTGTTCCCTCTCTCTGTTCTCTGTTCCCTCTCTCTCTGTGCTCTGTTCCCACTCCCTCTGTGCTCTGTTCTCTCTCTCTCTGTGCTCTGTTCCCTCTCTCTGTGCTCTGTTCCCTCTCTCTCTGTGCCCTGTTCCCTCTCTCTCTCTGCCCTCTTCCCTCTCTCTGTGCCCTCTTCCCTCTCTCTCTGTGCTCTGTTCCATCTCTCCCTGTGCTCTGTTCCCTCTCTCTATGCCCTGTTCCCTCTCTCTCTAAGCCCTGTTCCCTCTCTCTCTGTGCCCTGTTCCCTCTCTCTGTGCCCTGTTCCCTCTCTCTCTGTGCCCTGTTCCCTCTCTCTGTGCCCTCTTCCCTCTCTCTCTCTGTGCCATGTTCCCTGTCTCTGTGCTCTCTTCCCTCTCTCTCTGTGCTCTGTTCCCTCTCTCTGTGCTCTGTACCCTCTCTCTGTGCTCTATTCCCTCTCTCTCTCTGCCCTGTTCCCTCTCTCTGTGCCCCGTTCCTCTCTCTCTGTGCCCTGTTCCCTCTCTCTGTGCCCTGTTCCCTCTCTCTCTGTGCTCTGTTCCCTCTCTCTCTGTGCTCTGCCCCCTCTCTCTGTGCCCTCTTCCCTCTCTCTCTGTGCTCTGTTCCCTCTCTCTGTGCCCTGTTTCCTCTCTCTGTGCCCTCTTCCCTCTCTCACTGTGTCCTATTCCCTCTCTCTCTGTGCTCTGTTCCCTCTCTCTGTGCCCTGTTCCCTCTCTCTATGCCCTGTTCCCTCTCTCTGTGCCCTCTTCCCTCTCTCTCTGTGTCCTCTTCCCTCTCTCTCTGTGCTCTGTTCCCTCTCTCTGTACCCTGTTCCCTCTCTCTGTTCTCTGTTCCCTCTCTCTCTGTGCTCTGTTCCCACTCCCTCTGTGCTCTGTTCTCTCTCTCTCTGTGCTCTGTTCCCTCTCTCTGTGCTCTGTTCCCTCTCTCTCTGTGCCCTGTTCCCTCTCTCTCTCTGCCCTCTTCCCTCTCTCTGTGCCCTCTTCCCTCTCTCTCTGTGCTCTGTTCCATCTCTCCCTGTGCTCTGTTCCCTCTCTCTATGCCCTGTTCCCTCTCTCTCTAAGCCCTGTTCCCTCTCTCTCTGTGCCCTGTTCCCTCTCTCTGTGCCCTGTTCCCTCTCTCTCTGTGCTCTGTTCCCTCTCTCTGTGCCCTGTTTCCTCTCTCTGTGCCCTCTTCCCTCTCTCACTGTGTCCTATTCCCTCTCTCTCTGTGCTCTGTTCCCTCTCTCTGTGCCCTGTTCCCTCTCTCTATGCCCTGTTCCCTCTCTCTGTGCCCTCTTCCCTCTCTCTCTGTGTCCTCTTCCCTCTCTCTCTGTGCTCTGTTCCCTCTCTCTGTGCCCTGTTCCCTCTCTCTGTTCTCTGTTCCCTCTCTCTCTGTGCTCTGTTCCCACTCCCTCTGTGCTCTGTTCTCTCTCTCTCTGTGCTCTGTTCCCTCTCTCTGTGCTCTGTTCCCTCTCTCTCTGTGCCCTGTTCCCTCTCTCTCTCTGCCCTCTTCCCTCTCTCTGTGCCCTCTTCCCTCTCTCTCTGTGCTCTGTTCCATCTCTCCCTGTGCTCTGTTCCCTCTCTCTATGCCCTGTTCCCTCTCTCTCTAAGCCCTGTTCCCTCTCTCTCTGTGCCCTGTTCCCTCTCTCTGTGCCCTGTTCCCTCTCTCTCTGTGCCCTGTTCCCTCTCTCTGTGCCCTCTTCCCTCTCTCTCTCTGTGCCATGTTCCCTGTCTCTGTGCTCTCTTCCCTCTCTCTCTGTGCTCTGTTCCCTCTCTCTGTGCTCTGTACCCTCTCTCTGTGCTCTATTCCCTCTCTCTCTCTGCCCTGTTCCCTCTCTCTGTGCCCCGTTCCTCTCTCTCTGTGCCCTGTTCCCTCTCTCTGTGCCCTGTTCCCTCTCTCTCTGTGCTCTGTTCCCTCTCTCTCTGTGCTCTGTTCCCTCTCTCTCTGTGCCCTGCCCCCTCTCTCTGTGCCCTCTTCCCTCTCTCTCTGTGCTCTGTTCCCTCTCTCTGTGCCCTGTTTCCTCTCTCTGTGCCCTCTTCCCTCTCTCACTGTGTCCTATTCCCTCTCTCTCTGTGCTCTGTTCCCTCTCTCTGTGCCCTGTTCCCTCTCTCTATGCCCTGTTCCCTCTCTCTGAGCCCTCTTCCCTCTCTCTCTGTGTCCTCTTCCCTCTCTCTCTGTGCTCTGTTCCCTCTCTCTGTGCCCTGTTCCCTCTCTCTGTTCTCTGTTCCCTCTCTCTCTGTGCTCTGTTCCCACTCTCTCTGTGCTCTGTTCTCTCTCTCTCTGTTCTCTGTTCCCTCTCTCTCTGTGCTCTGTTCCCACTCCCTCTGTGCTCTGTTCTCTCTCTCTCTGTGCTCTGTTCCCTCTCTCTGTGCTCTGTTCCCTCTCTCTCTGTGCCCTGTTCCCTCTCTCTCTCTGCCCTCTTCCCTCTCTCTGTGCCCTCTTCCCTCTCTCTCTGTGCTCTGTTCCATCTCTCCCTGTGCTCTGTTCCCTCTCTCTATGCCCTGTTCCCTCTCTCTCTAAGCCCTGTTCCCTCTCTCTCTGTGCCCTGTTCCCTCTCTCTGTGCCCTGTTCCCTCTCTCTCTGTGCCCTGTTCCCTCTCTCTGTGCCCTCTTCCCTCTCTCTCTCTGTGCCATGTTCCCTGTCTCTGTGCTCTCTTCCCTCTCTCTCTGTGCTCTGTTCCCTCTCTCTGTGCTCTGTACCCTCTCTCTGTGCTCTATTCCCTCTCTCTCTCTGCCCTGTTCCCTCTCTCTGTGCCCCGTTCCTCTCTCTCTGTGCCCTGTTCCCTCTCTCTGTGCCCTGTTCCCTCTCTCTCTGTGCTCTGTTCCCTCTCTCTCTGTGCTCTGTTCCCTCTCTCTCTGTGCCCTGCCCCCTCTCTCTGTGCCCTCTTCCCTCTCTCTCTGTGCTCTGTTCCCTCTCTCTGTGCCCTGTTTCCTCTCTCTGTGCCCTCTTCCCTCTCTCACTGTGTCCTATTCCCTCTCTCTCTGTGCTCTGTTCCCTCTCTCTGTGCCCTGTTCCCTCTCTCTATGCCCTGTTCCCTCTCTCTGAGCCCTCTTCCCTCTCTCTCTGTGTCCTCTTCCCTCTCTCTCTGTGCTCTGTTCCCTCTCTCTGTGCCCTGTTCCCTCTCTCTGTTCTCTGTTCCCTCTCTCTGTGTGCTCTGTTCCCACTCTCTCTGTGCTCTGTTCTCTCTCTCTCTCTCTCTGTGTTCTGTTCCCTCTCTCTGTGCTCTGTTCCCTCTCTCTCTGTGCCCTGTTCCCTCTCTCTCTGTGCCCTCTTTCCTCTCTCTGTGCCCTCTTCCCTCTCTCTCTGTGCTCTGTTCCATCTCTCCCTGTGCTCTGTTCCCTCTCTCTATGCCCTGTTCCCTCTCTCTCTAAGCCCTGTTCCCTCTCTCTCTGTGCCCTGTTCCCTCTCTCTGTGCCCTGTTCCCTCTCTCTCTGTGCCCTGTTCCCTCTCTCTGTGCCCTCTTCCCACTCTCTCTCTGTGCCATGTTCCCTGTCTCTGTGCTCTCTTCCCTCTCTCTCTGTGCTCTGTTCCCTCTCTCTGTGCTCTGTACCCTCTCTCTGTGCTCTATTCCCTCTCTCTCTCTGCCCTGTCCCCTCTCTCTGTGCCCCGTTCCTCTCTCTCTGTGCCCTGTTCCCTCTCTCTGTGCCCTGTTCCCTCTCTCTATGCCCTCTTCCCTCTCTCTCTGTGCTCTGTTCCCTCTCTCTGTGCCCTGTTCCCTCTCTCTATGCCCTGTTCCCTCTCTCTGAGCCCTCTTCCCTCTCTCTCTGTGTCCTCTTCCCTCTCTCTCTGTGCTCTGTTCCCTCTCTCTGTGCCCTGTTCCGTATCTCTGTTCTCTGTTCCCTCTCTCTCTGTGCTCTGTTCCCACTCTCTCTGTGCTCTGTTCTCTCTCTCTCTGTGCTCTGTTCCCTCTCTCTGTGCTCTGTTCCCTCTCTCTCTGTGCCCTGTTCCCTCTCTCTCTGTGCCCTCTTTCCTCTCTCTGTGCCCTCTTCCCTCTCTCTCTGTGCTCTGTTCCATCTCTCCCTGTGCTCTGTTCCCTCTCTCTATGCCCTGTTCCCTCTCTCTCTAAGCCCTGTTCCCTCTCTCTCTGTGCCCTGTTCCCTCTCTCTGTGCCCTGTTCCCTCTCTCTCTGTGCCCAGTTCCCTCTCTCTGTGCCCTCTTCCCACTCTCTCTCTGTGCCATGTTCCCTGTCTCTGTGCTCTCTTCCCTCTCTCTCTGTGCCCTGTTCCCTCTCTCTGTGCTCTGTTCCCTCTCTCTCTGTGCCCTCTTCCCTCTCTCTCTGTGCCATGTTCCCTCTCTCTGTGCTCTATTCCCTCTCTCTGTGCTCTGTTCCCTCTCTCTCTGTGCTCTGTTCCCTCTCTCTATGCCCTATTCCTTCTCTCTATGTCCCGTTCCCTCTCTCTGTGCCCTCTTCCCTCTCTCTCTGTGCTCTGTTCCCTCTCTCTATGCCCTGTTCCCTCTCTCTATGCCCTCTTCCCTCTCTCTCTGTGCTCTATTCCCTCTCTCTTTGTGCTCTGTTCCCTCTCTCTGTGCTCTGTACCCTCTCTCTGTGCTCTATTCCCTCTCTCTCTCTGCCCTGTTCCCTTCCTCTGTGCCCTGTTCCCTCTCACTGTGCTCTGTTCCCTCGCTCTGTGCCCTGTTCCCTCTCTCTGTGCTCTGTTCCCTCTCTCTGTGCCCAGTTACCTCTCTCTGTGCCCAGTTACCTCTCTCTCTGTGCTCTATTTCCTCTCTCTCTGTGCTCCCTTCCCTCTCTCTCTGTGCCCTGTTCCCTCTCTCTCTGTGCTCTCTTCCCTCTCTCTCTGTGCCCTGTTCCCTCTCTCTCTGTGCCCTGTTCCCTCTCTCTGTGCCCTGTTCCCTCTCTCTGTGCCCAGTTACCTCTCTCTCTGTGCCCTGTTCCCTCTCTCTCTGTACCCTGTTCCCTCTCTCTCTGTGCCCTGTTCCCTCTCTCTGTGCCCTGTTCCCTCTCTCTATGCCCTGTTCCCTCCCTCTGAGCCCTCTTCCCTCTCTCTCTGTGTCCTCTTCCCTCTCTCTCTGTGCTCTGTTCCCTCTCTCTGTGCCCTGTTCCCTCTCTCTGTTCTCTGTTCCCTCTCTCTCTGTGCTCTGTTCCCACTCTCTCTGTGCTCTGTTCTCTCTCTCTCTGTTCTCTGTTCCCTCTCTCTCTGTGCTCTGTTCCCACTCCCTCTGTGCTCTGTTCTCTCTCTCTCTGTGCTCTGTTCCCTCTCTCTGTGCTCTGTTCCCTCTCTCTCTGTGCCCTGTTCCCTCTCTCTCTCTGCCCTCTTCCCTCTCTCTGTGCCCTCTTCCCTCTCTCTCTGTGCTCTGTTCCATCTCTCCCTGTGCTCTGTTCCCTCTCTCTATGCCCTGTTCCCTCTCTCTCTAAGCCCTGTTCCCTCTCTCTCTGTGCCCTGTTCCCTCTCTCTGTGCCCTGTTCCCTCTCTCTCTGTGCCCTGTTCCCTCTCTCTGTGCCCTCTTCCCTCTCTCTCTCTGTGCCATGTTCCCTGTCTCTGTGCTCTCTTCCCTCTCTCTCTGTGCTCTGTTCCCTCTCTCTGTGCTCTGTACCCTCTCTCTGTGCTCTATTCCCTCTCTCTCTCTGCCCTGTTCCCTCTCTCTGTGCCCCGTTCCTCTCTCTCTGTGCCCTGTTCCCTCTCTCTGTGCCCTGTTCCCTCTCTCTCTGTGCTCTGTTCCCTCTCTCTCTGTGCTCTGTTCCCTCTCTCTCTGTGCCCTGCCCCCTCTCTGTGTGCCCTCTTCCCTCTCTCTCTGTGCTCTGTTCCCTCTCTCTGTGCCCTGTTCCCTCTCTCTATGCCCTGTTCCCTCTCTCTGAGCCCTCTTCCCTCTCTCTCTGTGTCCTCTTCCCTCTCTCTCTGTGCTCTGTTCCCTCTCTCTGTGCCCTGTTCCCTCTCTCTGTTCTCTGTTCCCTCTCTCTCTGTGCTCTGTTCCCACTCTCTCTGTGCTCTGTTCTCTCTCTCTGTGCTCTGTTCCCTCTCTCTGTGCCCTGTTTCCTCTCTCTGTGCCCTCTTCCCTCTCTCACTGTGTCCTATTCCCTCTCTCTCTGTGCTCTGTTCCCTCTCTCTGTGCCCTGTTCCCTCTCTCTGAGCCCTCTTCCCTCTCTCTCTGTGTCCTCTTCCCTCTCTCTCTGTGCTCTGTTCCCTCTCTCTGTGCCCTGTTCCCTCTCTCTGTTCTCTGTTCCCTCTCTCTCTGTGCTCTGTTCCCACTCTCTCTGTGCTCTGTTCTCTCTCTCTCTGTGCTCTGTTCCCTCTCTCTGTGCTCTGTTCCCTCTCTCTCTGTGCCCTGTTCCCTCTCTCTCTGTGCCCTCTTTCCTCTCTCTGTGCCCTCTTCCCTCTCTCTCTGTGCTCTGTTCCATCTCTCCCTGTGCTCTGTTCCCTCTCTCTATGCCCTGTTCCCTCTCTCTCTAAGCCCTGTTCCCTCTCTCTCTGTGCCCTGTTCCCTCTCTCTGTGCCCTGTTCCCTCTCTCTCTGTGCCCAGTTCCCTCTCTCTGTGCCCTCTTCCCACTCTCTCTCTGTGCCATGTTCCCTGTCTCTGTGCTCTCTTCCCTCTCTCTCTGTGCTCTGTTCCCTCTCTCTGTGCTCTGTACCCTCTCTCTGTGCTCTATTCCCTCTCTCTCTCTGCCCTGTCCCCTCTCTCTGTGCCCCGTTCCTCTCTCTCTGTGCCCTGTTCCCTCTCTCTGTGCCCTGTTCCCTCTCTCTATGCCCTCTTCCCTCTCTGTGCTCTGTTCCCTCTCTCTGTGCCCTGTTCCCTCTCTCTATGCCCTGTTCCCTCTCTCTGAGCCCTCTTCCCTCTCTCTCTGTGTCCTCTTCCCTCTCTCTCTGTGCTCTGTTCCCTCTCTCTGTGCCCTGTTCCCTCTCTCTGTTCTCTGTTCCCTCTCTCTCTGTGCTCTGTTCCCACTCTCTCTGTGCTCTGTTCTCTCTTTCTCTGTGCTCTGTTCCCTCTCTCTGTGCTCTGTTCCCTCTCTCTCTGTGCCCTGTTCCCTCTCTCTCTGTGCCCTCTTTCCTCTCTCTGTGCCCTCTTCCCTCTCTCTCTGTGCTCTGTTCCATCTCTCCCTGTGCTCTGTTCCCTCTCTCTATGCCCTGTTCCCTCTCTCTCTAAGCCCTGTTCCCTCTCTCTCTGTGCCCTGTTCCCTCTCTCTGTGCCCTGTTCCCTCTCTCTCTGTGCCCTGTTCCCTCTCTCTGTGCCCTCTTCCCTCTCTCTCTCTGTGCCATGTTCCCTGTCTCTGTGCTCTCTTCCCTCTCTCTCTGTGCTCTGTTCCCTCTCTCTGTGCTCTGTACCCTCTCTCTGTGCTCTATTCCCTCTCTCTCTCTGCCCTGTTCCCTCTCTCTGTGCCCCGTTCCTCTCTCTCTGTGCCCTGTTCCCTCTCTCTGTGCCCTGTTCCCTCTCTCTCTGTGCTCTGTTCCCTCTCTCTCTGTGCTCTGTTCCCTCTCTCTCTGTGCCCTGCCCCCTCTCTCTGTGCCCTCTTCCCTCTCTCTCTGTGCTCTGTTCCCTCTCTCTGTGCCCTGTTTCCTCTCTCTGTGCCCTCTTCCCTCTCTCACTGTGTCCTATTCCCTCTCTCTCTGTGCTCTGTTCCCTCTCTCTGTGCCCTGTTCCCTCTCTCTATGCCCTGTTCCCTCTCTCTGAGCCCTCTTCCCTCTCTCTCTGTGTCCTCTTCCCTCTCTCTCTGTGCTCTGTTCCCTCTCTCTGTGCCCTGTTCCCTCTCTCTGTTCTCTGTTCCCTCTCTCTCTGTGCTCTGTTCCCACTCCCTCTGTGCTCTGTTCTCTCTCTCTCTGTGCTCTGTTCCCTCTCTCTGTGCTCTGTTCCCTCTCTCTCTGTGCCCTGTTCCCTCTCTCTCTCTGCCCTCTTCCCTCTCTCTGTGCCCTCTTCCCTCTCTCTCTGTGCTCTGTTCCATCTCTCCCTGTGCTCTGTTCCCTCTCTCTATGCCCTGTTCCCTCTCTCTCTAAGCCCTGTTCCCTCTCTCTCTGTGCCCTGTTCCCTCTCTCTGTGCCCTGTTCCCTCTCTCTCTGTGCCCTGTTCCCTCTCTCTGTGCCCTCTTCCCTCTCTCTCTCTGTGCCATGTTCCCTGTCTCTGTGCTCTCTTCCCTCTCTCTCTGTGCTCTGTTCCCTCTCTCTGTGCTCTGTACCCTCTCTCTGTGCTCTATTCCCTCTCTCTCTCTGCCCTGTTCCCTCTCTCTGTGCCCCATTCCTCTCTCTCTGTGCCCTGTTCCCTCTCTCTGTGCCCTGTTCCCTCTCTCTCTGTGCTCTGTTCCCTCTCTCTCTGTGCTCTGTTCCCTCTCTCTGTGCTCTGTACCCTCTCTCTGTGCTCTATTCCCTCTCTCTCTCTGCCCTGTGCCCTCTCTCTGTGCCCCGTTCCTCTCTCTCTGTGCCCTGTTCCCTCTCTCTGTGCCCTGTTCCCTCTCTCTATGCCCTCTTCCCTCTCTCTCTGTGCTCTGTTCCCTCTCTCTGTGCCCTGTTCCCTCTCTCTATGCCCTGTTCCCTCTCTCTGAGCCCTCTTCCCTCTCTCTCTGTGTCCTCTTCCCTCTCTCTCTGTGCTCTGTTCCCTCTCTCTGTGCCCTGTTCCCTCTCTCTGTTCTCTGTTCCCTCTCTCTCTGTGCTCTGTTCCCACTCTCTCTGTGCTCTGTTCTCTCTCTCTCTGTGCTCTGTAACCTCTCTCTGTGCTCTGTTCCCTCTCTCTCTGTGCCCTGTTCCCTCTCTCTCTGTGCCCTCTTTCCTCTCTCTGTGCCCTCTTCCCTCTCTCTCTGTGCTCTGTTCCATCTCTCCCTGTGCTCTGTTCCCTCTCTCTATGCCCTGTTCCCTCTCTCTCTAAGCCCTGTTCCCTCTCTCTCTGTGCCCTGTTCCCTCTCTCTGTGCCCTGTTCCCTCTCTCTCTGTGCCCTGTTCCCTCTCTCTGTGCCCTCTTCCCTCTCTCTCTCTGTGCCATGTTCCCTGTCTCTGTGCTCTCTTCCCTCTCTCTCTGTGCTCTGTTCCCTCTCTCTGTGCTCTGTACCCTCTCTCTGTGCTCTATTCCCTCTCTCTCTCTGCCCTGTTCCCTCTCTCTGTGCCCTGTTCCTCTCTCTCTGTGCCCTGTTCCCTCTCTCTGTGCCCTGTTCCCTCTCTCTCTGTGCTCTGTTCCCTCTCTCTCTGTGCTCTGTTCCCTCTCTCTCTGTGCCCTGCCCCCTCTCTCTGTGCCCTCTTCCCTCTCTCTCTGTGCTCTGTTCCCTCTCTCTGTGCCCTGTTTCCTCTCTCTGTGCCCTGTTCCCTCTCTCTATGCCCTGTTCCCTCTCTCTGAGCCCTCTTCCCTCTCTCTCTGTGTCCTCTTCCCTCTCTCTCTGTGCTCTGTTCCCTCTCTCTGTGCCCTGTTCCCTCTCTCTGTTCTCTGTTCCCTCTCTCTCTGTGCTCTGTTCCCACTCCCTCTGTGCTCTGTTCTCTCTCTCTCTGTGCTCTGTTCCCTCTCTCTGTGCTCTGTTCCCTCTCTCTCTGTGCCCTGTTCCCTCTCTCTCTCTGCCCTCTTCCCTCTCTCTGTGCCCTCTTCCCTCTCTCTCTGTGCTCTGTTCCATCTCTCCCTGTGCTCTGTTCCCTCTCTCTATGCCCTGTTCCCTCTCTCTCTAAGCCCTGTTCCCTCTCTCTCTGTGCCCTGTTCCCTCTCTCTGTGCCCTGTTCCCTCTCTCTCTGTGCCCTGTTCCCTCTCTCTGTGCCCTCTTCCCTCTCTCTCTCTGTGCCATGTTCCCTGTCTCTGTGCTCTCTTCCCTCTCTCTCTGTGCCCTGTTCCCTCTCTCTGTTCTCTGTTCCCTCTCTCTCTATGCCCTGTTCCCTCTCTCTCTAAGCCCTGTTCCCTCTCTCTCTGTGCCCTGTTCCCTCTCTCTGTGCCCTGTTCCCTCTCTCTCTGTGCCCTGTTCCCTCTCTCTGTGCCCTCTTCCCTCTCTCTCTCTGTGCCATGTTCCCTGTCTCTGTGCTCTCTTCCCTCTCTCTCTGTGCTCTGTTTCCTCTCTCTGTGCTCTGTACCCTCTCTCTGTGCTCTATTCCCTCTCTCTCTCTGCCCTGTTCCCTCTCTCTGTGCCCCGTTCCTCTCTCTCTGTGCCCTGTTCCCTCTCTCTGTGCCCTGTTCCCTCTCTCTCTGTGCTCTGTTCCCTCTCTCTCTGTGCTCTGTTCCCTCTCTCTCTGTGCCCTGCCCCCTCTCTCTGTGCCCTCTTCCCTCTCTCGCTGTGCTCTGTTCCCTCTCTCTGTGCCCTGTTTCCTCTCTCTGTGCCCTCTTCCCTCTCTCACTGTGTCCTATTCCCTCTCTCTCTGTGCTCTGTTCCCTCTCTCTGTGCCCTGTTCCCTCTCTCTATGCCCTGTTCCCTCTCTCTGAGCCCTCTTCCCTCTCTCTCTGTGTCCTCTTCCCTCTCTCTCTGTGCTCTGTTCCCTCTCTCTGTGCCCTGTTCCCTCTCTCTGTTCTCTGTTCCCTCTCTCTCTGTGCTCTGTTCCCACTCTCTCTGTGCTCTGTTCTCTCTCTCTCTCTCTCTGTGCTCTGTTCCCTCTCTCTGTGCTCTGTTCCCTCTCTCTCTGTGCCCTGTTCCCTCTCTCTCTGTGCCCTCTTTCCTCTCTCTGTGCCCTCTTCCCTCTCTCTCTGTGCTCTGTTCCATCTCTCCCTGTGCTCTGTTCCCTCTCTCTATGCCCTGTTCCCTCTCTCTCTAAGCCCTGTTCCCTCTCTCTCTGTGCCCTGTTCCCTCTCTCTGTGCCCTGTTCCCTCTCTCTCTGTGCCCTGTTCCCTCTCTCTGTGCCCTCTTCCCACTCTCTCTCTGTGCCATGTTCCCTGTCTCTGTGCTCTCTTCCCTCTCTCTCTGTGCTCTGTTCCCTCTCTCTGTGCTCTGTACCCTCTCTCTGTGCTCTATTCCCTCTCTCTCTCTGCCCTGTCCCCTCTCTCTGTGCCCCGTTCCTCTCTCTCTGTGCCCTGTTCCCTCTCTCTGTGCCCTGTTCCCTCTCTCTATGCCCTCTTCCCTCTCTCTCTGTGCTCTGTTCCCTCTCTCTGTGCCCTGTTCCCTCTCTCTATGCCCTGTTCCCTCTCTCTGAGCCCTCTTCCCTCTCTCTCTGTGTCCTCTTCCCTCTCTCTCTGTGCTCTGTTCCCTCTCTCTGTGCCCTGTTCCGTCTCTCTGTTCTCTGTTCCCCCTCTCTCTGTGCTCTGTTCCCACTCTCTCTGTGCTCTGTTCTCTCTCTCTCTGTGCTCTGTTCCCTCTCTCTGTGCTCTGTTCCCTCTCTCTCTGTGCCCTGTTCCCTCTCTCTCTGTGCCCTCTTTCCTCTCTCTGTGCCCTCTTCCCTCTCTCTCTGTGCTCTGTTCCATCTCTCCCTGTGCTCTGTTCCCTCTCTCTATGCCCTGTTCCCTCTCTCTCTAAGCCCTGTTCCCTCTCTCTCTCTGCCCTGTTCCCTCTCTCTGTGCCCTGTTCCCTCTCTCTCTGTGCCCTGTTCCCTCTCTCTGTGCCCTCTTCCCACTCTCTCTCTGTGCCATGTTCCCTGTCTCTGTGCTCTCTTCCCTCTCTCTCTGTGCCCTGTTCCCTCTCTCTGTGCTCTGTTCCCTCTCTCTCTGTGCCCTCTTCCCTCTCTCTCTGTGCCATGTTCCCTCTCTCTGTGCTCTATTCCCTCTCTCTGTGCTCTGTTCCCTCTCTCTCTGTGCTCTGTTCCCTCTCTCTATGCCCTGTTCCTTCTCTCTATGTCCCGTTCCCTCTCTCTGTGCCCTCTTCCCTCTCTCTCTGTGCTCTGTTCCCTCTCTCTATGACCTGTTCCCTCTCTCTATGCCCTGTTCCCTCTCTCTGTGCCCTCTTCCCTCTCTCTCTGTGCTCTATTCCCTCTCTCTTTGTGCTCTGTTCCCTCTCTCTGTGCTCTGTACCCTCTCTCTGTGCTCTATTCCCTCTCTCTCTCTGCCCTGTTCCCTTCCTCTGTGCCCTGTTCCCTCTCACTGTGCTCTGTTCCCTCGCTCTGTGCCCTGTTCCCTCTCTCTGTGCTCTGTTCCCTCTCTCTGTGCCCAGTTACCTCTCTCTGTGCCCAGTTACCTCTCTCTCTGTGCTCTATTTCCTCTCTCTCTGTGCTCTCTTCCCTCTCTCTCTGTGCCCTGTTCCCTCTCTCTCTGTGCTCTCTTCCCTCTCTCTCTGTGCCCTGTTCCCTCTCTCTCTGTGCCCTGTTCCCTCTCTCTGTGCCCTGTTCCCTCTCTCTGTGCCCAGTTACCTCTCTCTCTGTGCCCTGTTCCCTCTCTCTCTGTACCCTGTTCCCTCTCTCTCTGTGCCCTGTTCCCTCCCTCTGTGCCCTGTTCCCTCTCTCTATGCCCTGTTCCCTCCCTCTGAGCCCTCTTCCCTCTCTCTCTGTGTCCTCTTCCCTCTCTCTCTGTGCTCTGTTCCCTCTCTCTGTGCCCTGTTCCCTCTCTCTGTTCTCTGTTCCCTCTCTCTCTGTGCTCTGTTCCCACTCTCTCTGTGCTCTGTTCTCTCTCTCTCTGTTCTCTGTTCCCTCTCTCTCTGTGCTCTGTTCCCACTCCCTCTGTGCTCTGTTCTCTCTCTCTCTGTGCTCTGTTCCCTCTCTCTGTGCTCTGTTCCCTCTCTCTCTGTGCCCTGTTCCCTCTCTCTCTCTGCCCTCTTCCCTCTCTCTGTGCCCTCTTCCCTCTCTCTCTGTGCTCTGTTCCATCTCTCCCTGTGCTCTGTTCCCTCTCTCTATGCCCTGTTCCCTCTCTCTCTAAGCCCTGTTCCCTCTCTCTCTGTGCCCTGTTCCCTCTCTCTGTGCCCTGTTCCCTCTCTCTCTGTGCCCTGTTCCCTCTCTCTGTGCCCTCTTCCCTCTCTCTCTCTGTGCCATGTTCCCTGTCTCTGTGCTCTCTTCCCTCTCTCTCTGTGCTCTGTTCCCTCTCTCTGTGCTCTGTACCCTCTCTCTGTGCTCTATTCCCTCTCTCTCTCTGCCCTGTTCCCTCTCTCTGTGCCCCGTTCCTCTCTCTCTGTGCCCTGTTCCCTCTCTCTGTGCCCTGTTCCCTCTCTCTCTGTGCTCTGTTCCCTCTCTCTCTGTGCTCTGTTCCCTCTCTCTCTGTGCCCTGCCCCCTCTCTCTGTGCCCTCTTCCCTCTCTCGCTGTGCTCTGTTCCCTCTCTCTGTGCCCTGTTTCCTCTCTCTGTGCCCTCTTCCCTCTCTCACTGTGTCCTATTCCCTCTCTCTCTGTGCTCTGTTCCCTCTCTCTGTGCCCTGTTCCCTCTCTCTGTGCCCTGTTCCCTCTCTCTCTGTGCTCTGTTCCCTATCTCTCTGTGCTCTGTTCCCTCTCTCTCTGTGCCCTGCCCCCTCTCTCTGTGCCCTCTTCCCTCTCTCTCTGTGCTCTGTTCCCTCTCTCTGTGCCCTGTTTCCTCTCTCTGTGCCCTCTTCCCTCTCTCACTGTGTCCTATTCCCTCTCTCTCTGTGCTCTGTTCCCTCTCTCTGTGCCCTGTTCCCTCTCTCTATGCCCTGTTCCCTCTCTCTGAGCCCTCTTCCCTCTCTCTCTGTGTCCTCTTCCCTCTCTCTCTGTGCTCTGTTCCCTCTCTCTGTGCCCTGTTCCCTCTCTCTGTTCTCTGTTCCCTCTCTCTCTGTGCTCTGTTCCCACTCTCTCTGTGCTCTGTTCTCTCTCTCTCTGTGCTCTGTTCCCTCTCTCTGTGCTCTGTTCCCTCTCTCTCTGTGCCCTGTTCCCTCTCTCTCTGTGCCCTCTTTCCTCTCTCTGTGCCCTCTTCCCTCTCTCTCTGTGCTCTGTTCCATCTCTCCCTGTGCTCTGTTCCCTCTCTCTATGCCCTGTTCCTTCTCTCTCTAAGCCCTGTTCCCTCTCTCTCTGTGCCCTGTTCCCTCTCTCTGTGCCCTGTTCCCTCTCTCTCTGTGCCCTGTTCCCTCTCTCTGTGCCCTCTTCCCACTCTCTCTCTGTGCCATGTTCCCTGTCTCTGTGCTCTCTTCCCTCTCTCTCTGTGCTCTGTTCCCTCTCTCTGTGCTCTGTACCCTCTCTCTGTGCTCTATTCCCTCTCTCTCTCTGCCCTGTCCCCTCTCTCTGTGCCCCGTTCCTCTCTCTCTGTGCCCTGTTCCCTCTCTCTGTGCCCTGTTCCCTCTCTCTATGCCCTCTTCCCTCTCTCTCTGTGCTCTGTTCCCTCTCTCTGTGCCCTGTTCCCTCTCTCTATGCCCTGTTCCCTCTCTCTGAGCCCTCTTCCCTCTCTCTCTGTGTCCTCTTCCCTCTCTCTCTGTGCTCTGTTCCCACTCTCTCTGTGCTCTGTTCTCTCTCTCTCTGTGCTCTGTTCCCTCTCTCTGTGCTCTGTTCCCTCTCTCTCTGTGCCCTGTTCCCTCTCTCTCTGTGCCCTCTTTCCTCTCTCTGTGCCCTCTTCCCTCTCTCTCTGTGCTCTGTTCCATCTCTCCCTGTGCTCTGTTCCCTCTCTCTATGCCCTGTTCCCTCTCTCTCTAAGCCCTGTTCCCTCTCTCTCTGTGCCCTGTTCCCTCTCTCTGTGCCCTGTTCCCTCTCTCTCTGTGCCCTGTTCCCTCTCTCTGTGCCCTCTTCCCACTCTCTCTCTGTGCCATGTTCCCTGTCTCTGTGCTCTCTTCCCTCTCTCTCTGTGCCCTGTTCCCTCTCTCTGTGCTCTGTTCCCTCTCTCTCTGTGCCCTCTTCCCTCTCTCTCTGTGCCATGTTCCCTCTCTCTGTGCTCTATTCCCTCTCTCTGTGCTCTGTTCCCTCTCTCTCTGTGCTCTGTTCCCTCTCTCTATGCCCTGTTCCTTCTCTCTATGTCCCGTTCCCTCTCTCTGTGCCCTCTTCCCTCTCTCTCTGTGCTCTGTTCCCTCTCTCTATGCCCTGTTCCCTCTCTCTATTCCCTGTTCCCTCTCTCTGTACCCTCTTCCCTCTCTCTCTGTGCTCTATTCCCTCTCTCTTTGTGCTCTGTTCCCTCTCTCTGTGCTCTGTACCCTCTCTCTGTGCTCTATTCCCTCTCTCTCTCTGCCCTGTTCCCTTCCTCTGTGCCCTGTTCCCTCTCACTGTGCTCTGTTCCCTCGCTCTGTGCCCTGTTCCCTCTCTCTGTGCTCTGTTCCCTCTCTCTGTGCCCAGTTACCTCTCTCTGTGCCCAGTTACCTCTCTCTCTGTGCTCTATTTCCTCTCTCTCTGTGCTCTCTTCCCTCTCTCTCTGTGCCCTGTTCCCTCGCTCTCTGTGCTCTCTTCCCTCTCTCTCTGTGCCCTGTTCCCTCTCTCTCTGTGCCCTGTTCCCTCTCTCTGTGCCCTGTTCCCTCTCTCTGTGCCCAGTTACCTCTCTCTCTGTGCCCTGTTCCCTCTCTCTCTGTACCCTGTTCCCTCTCTCTCTGTGCCCTGTTCCCTCTCTCTGTGCCGTGTTCCCTCTCTCTATGCCCTGTTACCTCTCTCTCTGTGCTCTGTTCCCTCTCTCTATGCCCTGTTCCCTCTATCTCTGTGCTCTGTTCCCTCTCTCTATGCCCTGTTCCCTCTCGCTGTGCCCTCTTCCCTCTCTCTCTGTGCTCCGTTCCCTCTCTCTATGCCCTGTACCCTCTCTCTGTGCCCTCTTCCCTCTCTCTCTGGGCTCTGCTCCCTCTCTCTGTGTGCTCTGTTCCCTCTCTCTCTGTGCTCTGTTCCCTCTCTCCCTTTGACCTGTTCCCTCTCTCTGTGCCCTGTTTCCTCACTCTGTTCTCTGTTCCCTCTCTCCCTGTGCCCTGTTCCCTCTCTCTGTGCCCTGTTCCCTCTCTCTCTCTCTGTGCCCTGTTCCCTCTCTCTCCCTGTGCCCTGTTCCCTCTCTCTGTGCCCTGTTCCCTCTCTCTCTCTCTGTGCCCTGTTCCCTCTCTCTCTGTGCCCTGTTCCCTCTCTCTGTGCCCAGTTACCTCTCTCTCTGTGCCCTGTTCCCTCTCTCTGTGCCCTGTTCCCTATCTGTCTGTGCTCTGTTCCCTCTCTCTGTGCCCTGTTCCCTCTCTCTGTGCTCTGTTCCCTCTCTCAATGCCCTGTTCCCTCTCTCTGTGCCCTGTTCCCTCTCTCTGTGCCCTGTTCCCTCTCTGTCTGTGCTCTGTTCCGTCTCTCTGTGCTCTGTTCCGTCTCTCTGTGCTCTGTTCCCTCTCTCTCTGTGCTCTGTTCCCTCTCTCTGTGCCCTGTTCCCTCTCTCTCTGTGCTCTGTTCCCTCTCTCTGTGCCCTGTTCCCTCTCTCTGTGCCCTGTTCCCTCTCTCTCTGTGTCCTCTTCCCTGTCTCTCTGTGCCATGTTCCCTCTCTTTGTTCTCTATTCCCTCTCTCTGTGCTCTGTTCCCTCTCTCTCTGTGCCCTGCCCCCTCTCTCTGTGCCCTCTTCCCTCTCTCTCTGTGCTCTGTTCCCTCTCTCTGTGCCCTGTTTCCTCTCTCTGTGCCCTCTTCCCTCTCTCACTGTGTCCTATTCCCTCTCTCTCTGTGCTCTGTTCCCTCTCTCTGTGCCCTGTTCCCTCTCTCTATGCCCTGTTCCCTCTCTCTGAGCCCTCTTCCCTCTCTCTCTGTGTCCTCTTCCCTCTCTCTCTGTGCTCTGTTCCCTCTCTCTGTGCCCTGTTCCCTCTCTCTGTTCTCTGTTCCCTCTCTCTCTGTGCTCTGTTCCCACTCTCTCTGTGCTCTGTTCTCTCTCTCTCTGTGCTCTGTTCCCTCTCTCTGTGCTCTGTTCCCTCTCTCTCTGTGCCCTGTTCCCTCTCTCTCTGTGCCCTCTTTCCTCTCTCTGTGCCCTCTTCCCTCTCTCTCTGTGCTCTGTTCCATCTCTCCCTGTGCCCTGTTCCCTCTCTCTATGCCCTGTTCCTTCTCTCTCTAAGCCCTGTTCCCTCTCTCTCTGTGCCCTGTTCCCTCTCTCTGTGCCCTGTTCCCTCTCTCTCTGTGCCCTGTTCCCTCTCTCTGTGCCCTCTTCCCACTCTCTCTCTGTGCCATGTTCCCTGTCTCTGTGCTCTCTTCCCTCTCTCTCTGTGCTCTGTTCCCTCTCTCTGTGCTCTGTACCCTCTCTCTGTGCTCTATTCCCTCTCTCTCTCTGCCCTGTCCCCTCTCTCTGTGCCCCGTTCCTCTCTCTCTGTGCCCTGTTCCCTCTCTCTGTGCCCTGTTCCCTCTCTCTATGCCCTCTTCCCTCTCTCTCTGTGCTCTGTTCCCTCTCTCTGTGCCCTGTTCCCTCTCTCTATGCCCTGTTCCCTCTCTCTGAGCCCTCTTCCCTCTCTCTCTGTGTCCTCTTCCCTCTCTCTCTGTGCTCTGTTCCCACTCTCTCTGTGCTCTGTTCTCTCTCTCTCTGTGCTCTGTTCCCTCTCTCTGTGCTCTGTTCCCTCTCTCTCTGTGCCCTCTTTCCTCTCTCTGTGCCCTCTTCCCTCTCTCTCTGTGCTCTGTTCCATCTCTCCCTGTGCTCTGTTCCCTCTCTCTATGCCCTGTTCCCTCTCTCTCTAAGCCCTGTTCCCTCTCTCTCTGTGCCCTGTTCCCTCTCTCTGTGCCCTGTTCCCTCTCTCTCTGTGCCCTGTTCCCTCTCTCTGTGCCCTCTTCCCACTCTCTCTCTGTGCCATGTTCCCTGTCTCTGTGCTCTCTTCCCTCTCTCTCTGTGCCCTGTTCCCTCTCTCTGTGCTCTGTTCCCTCTCTCTCTGTGCCCTCTTCCCTCTCTCTCTGTGCCATGTTCTCTCTCTCTGTGCTCTATTCCCTCTCTCTGTGCTCTGTTCCCTCTCTCTCTGTGCTCTGTTCCCTCTCTCTATGCCCTGTTCCTTCTCTCTATGTCCCGTTCCCTCTCTCTGTGCCCTCTTCCCTCTCTCTCTGTGCTCTGTTCCCTCTCTCTATGCCCTGTTCCCTCTCTCTATTCCCTGTTCCCTCTCTCTGTACCCTCTTCCCTCTCTCTCTGTGCTCTATTCCCTCTCTCTTTGTGCTCTGTTCCCTCTCTCTGTGCTCTGTACCCTCTCTCTGTGCTCTATTCCCTCTCTCTCTCTGCCCTGTTCCCTTCCTCTGTGCCCTGTTCCCTCTCACTGTGCTCTGTTCCCTCGCTCTGTGCCCTGTTCCCTCTCTCTGTGCTCTGTTCCCTCTCTCTGTGCCCAGT
Source organism: Chiloscyllium punctatum (assembly GCF_047496795.1). Lineage (NCBI taxonomy): Eukaryota > Metazoa > Chordata > Chondrichthyes > Orectolobiformes > Hemiscylliidae > Chiloscyllium > Chiloscyllium punctatum. The sequence continues at coordinate 73,883,190 of NC_092769.1, forward strand.
TACCTCTCTCTGTGCCCAGTTACCTCTCTCTCTGTGCTCTATTTCCTCTCTCTCTGTGCTCTCTTCCCTCTCTCTCTGTGCCCTGTTCCCTCGCTCTCTGTGCTCTCTTCCCTCTCTCTCTGTGCCCTGTTCCCTCTCTCTCTGTGCCCTGTTCCCTCTCTCTGTGCCCTGTTCCCTCTCTCTGTGCCCAGTTACCTCTCTCTCTGTGCCCTGTTCCCTCTCTCTCTGTACCCTGTTCCCTCTCTCTCTGTGCCCTGTTCCCTCTCTCTGTGCCGTGTTCCCTCTCTCTGTGCCCAGTTACCTCTCTCTCTGTGCTCTGTTCCCTCTCTCTATGCCCTGTTCCCTCTATCTCTGTGCTCTGTTCCCTCTCTCTATGCCCTGTTCCCTCTCGCTGTGCCCTCTTCCCTCTCTCTCTGTGCTCCGTTCCCTCTCTCTATGCCCTGTACCCTCTCTCTGTGCCCTCTTCCCTCTCTCTCTGGGCTCTGCTCCCTCTCTCTGTGTGCTCTGTTCCCTCTCTCTCTGTGCTCTGTTCCCTCTCTCCCTTTGCCCTGTTCCCTCTCTCTGTGCCCTGTTTCCTCACTCTGTTCTCTGTTCCCTCTCTCCCTGTGCCCTGTTCCCTCTCTCTGTGCCCTGTTCCCTCTCTCTCTCTCTGTGCCCTGTTCCCTCTCTCTCCCTGTGCCCTGTTCCCTCTCTCTGTGCCCTGTTCCCTCTCTCTCTCTCTGTGCCCTGTTCCCTCTCTCTCTGTGCCCTGTTCCCTCTCTCTGTGCCCAGTTACCTCTCTCTCTGTGCCCTGTTCCCTCTCTCTGTGCCCTGTTCCCTATCTGTCTGTGCTCTGTTCCCTCTCTCTGTGCCCTGTTCCCTCTCTCTGTGCTCTGTTCCCTCTCTCAATGCCCTGTTCCCTCTCTCTGTGCCCTGTTCCCTCTCTCTGTGCCCTGTTCCCTCTCTGTCTGTGCTCTGTTCCGTCTCTCTGTGCTCTGTTCCGTCTCTCTGTGCTCTGTTCCCTCTCTCTCTGTGCTCTGTTCCCTCTCTCTGTGCCCTGTTCCCTCTCTTTCTGTGCTCTGTTCCCTCTCTCTGTGCCCTGTTCCCTCTCTCTGTGCCCTGTTCCCTCTCTCTCTGTGTCCTCTTCCCTCTCTCTCTGTGCCATGTTCCCTCTCTTTGTTCTCTATTCCCTCTCTCTGTGCTCTGTTCCCTCTCTCTCTGTGCTCTGTTCCCTCTCTGTATGCCCTGTTCCCTCTCTCTCTGCCCCGTTCCCTCTCTCTGTGCCCTCTTCCCTCTCTGTCTGTGCTCTGTTCCCTCTCTCTATGCCCTGTTCCCTCTCCCTGTGCCCTGTTCCTTCTCTCTGTGCCCTGTTTCCTCTCTCTGTGCCCTGTTCACTCTCTCCATGTGCCCTGTTCACTCTCTCTGCGCCCTCTTCCCTCTCTCTGTGTGCTCTGTTCCCTCTCTCTGTGCCCTGTTCCCTCTCTCTATGCCCTGTTCCCTCTCTCTGTGTTCTGTTCCCTCTCTCTGTGCCCTCTTCCCTCTCTCTGTGCCCTCTTCCCTCTCTCTCTGCTGTGTTCTCTCTCTCTCTGTGCTCTGTTCCCTCTCTCTCTGTGCCCTGTTCACTCTCTCTGCGCCCTCTTCCCTCTCTCTGTGTGCTCTGTTCCCTCTCTCTGTGCCCTGTTCCCTCTCTCTATGCCCTGTTCCCTCTTTCTGTGTTCTGTTCCCTCTCTCTGTGCCCTCTTCCCTCTCTCTCTGCTCTGTTCCCTCTCTCTCTGTGCTCTGTTCCCTCTCTCTCTGTGCCCTGTTCCCTCTCTCTCTGTGCCCTGTTCCCTCTCTCTGTGCCCTCTTCCCTCTCCTTCTCTGCTCTGTTCCCTCTCTCTCTGTGCTCTGTTCCCTCTCTCTGTGCCCTGTTCCCTCTCTCTATGCCCCGTTCCCTCTCTCCGTGCCCTCTTCCCTCTCCCTCTGTGCTCTCTTCCCTCTCTCTCTGTGCTCTGTTCCCTCTCTCTGTGCCCTGTTTCCTCTCTCTGTGCCCTGTTCCCTCTCTCTGTGTTCTGGTCCCTCCCTCTGTGTCCTGTTCTCTCTCTCTGTGCCCTGTTCCCTCTCTCTGTCCTCTGTTCCCTCTCTCTGGGTGCTCTGTTCGCTCCCTCTGTGCCCTGTACCCTCTTTCACTGTGCCTTGCCCCCTCTCTCTGTGTGCTCTTTTCTCTCTCTCTCTCTGTGCTCTATTCCCTCTCTCTCTGTGCCCTGTTCCCTCTCTCTCTGTGCCCTGTTCCCTCTCTCTCTGTGCCCTGTTCCCTCTCTCTATGCCCTGTTCCCTCTCTGTCTGTGCTCTGTTCCCTGTCTCTGTGCTCTCTTCCCTATCTCTCTGTGCCCTGATCCCTCTCTCTGTGCCCAGTTACCTCTCTCTCTGTGCTCTGTTCCCTCTCTCTATGCCCTGTTCCCTCTCTGTCTGTGCTCTGTTCCCTCTCTCTGTGCCCTGTTCCCTCTCTCTGTGCCCTGTTCCCTCTGTCTGTGCTCTGTTCCCTCTCTCTATGATCTGTACCCTCTCTCTCTGTGCTCTTTTCCCTCTCTCTCTGTGCTCTGTTCCCTCTCTCTATGCCCTGTTCCCTCTCTCTCTAAGCCCTGTTCCCTCTCTCTCTGTGCCATGTTCCCTCTCTTTGTTCTCTATTCCCTCTCTCTGTGCTCTGTTCCCTCTCTCTCTGTGCCCTGCCCCCTCTCTCTGTGCCCTCTTCCCTCTCTCTCTGTGCTCTGTTCCCTCTCTCTGTGCCCTGTTTCCTCTCTCTGTGCCCTCTTCCCTCTCTCACTGTGTCCTATTCCCTCTCTCTCTGTGCTCTGTTCCCTCTCTCTGTGCCCTGTTCCCTCTCTCTATGCCCTGTTCCCTATCTCTGAGCCCTCTTCCCTCTCTCTCTGTGTCCTCTTCCCTCTCTCTCTGTGCTCTGTTCCCTCTCTCTGTGCCCTGTTCCCTCTCTCTGTTCTCTGTTCCCTCTCTCTCTGTGCTCTGTTCCCACTCTCTCTGTGCTCTGTTCTCTCTCTCTCTGTGCTCTGTTCCCTCTCTCTGTGCTCTGTTCCCTCTCTCTCTGTGCCCTGTTCCCTCTCTCTCTGTGCCCTCTTTCCTCTCTCTGTGCCCTCTTCCCTCTCTCTCTGTGCTCTGTTCCATCTCTCCCTGTGCTCTGTTCCCTCTCTCTATGCCCTGTTCCTTCTCTCTCTAAGCCCTGTTCCCTCTCTCTCTGTGCCCTGTTCCCTCTCTCTGTGCCCTGTTCCCTCTCTCTCTGTGCCCTGTTCCCTCTCTCTGTGCCCTCTTCCCACTCTCTCTCTGTGCCATGTTCCCTGTCTCTGTGCTCTCTTCCCTCTCTCTCTGTGCTCTGTTCCCTCTCTCTGTGCTCTGTACCCTCTCTCTGTGCTCTATTCCCTCTCTCTCTCTGCCCTGTCCCCTCTCTCTGTGCCCCGTTCCTCTCTCTCTGTGCCCTGTTCCCTCTCTCTGTGCCCTGTTCCCTCTCTCTATGCCCTCTTCCCTCTCTCTCTGTGCTCTGTTCCCTCTCTCTGTGCCCTGTTCCCTCTCTCTATGCCCTGTTCCCTCTCTCTGAGCCCTCTTCCCTCTCTCTCTGTGTCCTCTTCCCTCTCTCTCTGTGCTCTGTTCCCACTCTCTCTGTGCTCTGTTCTCTCTCTCTCTGTGCTCTGTTCCCTCTCTCTGTGCTCTGTTCCCTCTCTCTCTGTGCCCTGTTCCCTCTCTCTCTGTGCCCTCTTTCCTCTCTCTGTGCCCTCTTCCCTCTCTCTCTGTGCTCTGTTCCATCTCTCCCTGTGCTCTGTTCCCTCTCTCTATGCCCTGTTCCCTCTCTCTCTAAGCCCTGTTCCCTCTCTCTCTGTGCCCTGTTCCCTCTCTCTGTGCCCTGTTCCCTCTCTCTCTGTGCCCTGTTCCCTCTCTCTGTGCCCTCTTCCCACTCTCTCTCTGTGCCATGTTCCCTGTCTCTGTGCTCTCTTCCCTCTCTCTCTGTGCCCTGTTCCCTCTCTCTGTGCTCTGTTCCCTCTCTCTCTGTGCCCTCTTCCCTCTCTCTCTGTGCCATGTTCCCTCTCTCTGTGCTCTATTCCCTCTCTCTGTGCTCTGTTCCCTCTCTCTCTGTGCTCTGTTCCCTCTCTCTATGCCCTGTTCCTTCTCTCTATGTCCCGTTCCCTCTCTCTGTGCCCTCTTCCCTCTCTCTCTGTGCTCTGTTCCCTCTCTCTATGCCCTGTTCCCTCTCTCTATTCCCTGTTCCCTCTCTCTGTACCCTCTTCCCTCTCTCTCTGTGCTCTATTCCCTCTCTCTTTGTGCTCTGTTCCCTCTCTCTGTGCTCTGTACCCTCTCTCTGTGCTCTATTCCCTCTCTCTCTCTGCCCTGTTCCCTTCCTCTGTGCCCTGTTCCCTCTCACTGTGCTCTGTTCCCTCGCTCTGTGCCCTGTTCCCTCTCTCTGTGCTCTGTTCCCTCTCTCTGTGCCCAGTTACCTCTCTCTGTGCCCAGTTACCTCTCTCTCTGTGCTCTATTTCCTCTCTCTCTGTGCTCTCTTCCCTCTCTCTCTGTGCCCTGTTCCCTCGCTCTCTGTGCTCTCTTCCCTCTCTCTCTGTGCCCTGTTCCCTCTCTCTCTGTGCCCTGTTCCCTCTCTCTGTGCCCTGTTCCCTCTCTCTGTGCCCAGTTACCTCTCTCTCTGTGCCCTGTTCCCTCTCTCTCTGTACCCTGTTCCCTCTCTCTCTGTGCCCTGTTCCCTCTCTCTGTGCCGTGTTCCCTCTCTCTGTGCCCAGTTACCTCTCTCTCTGTGCTCTGTTCCCTCTCTCTATGCCCTGTTCCCTCTATCTCTGTGCTCTGTTCCCTCTCTCTATGCCCTGTTCCCTCTCGCTGTGCCCTCTTCCCTCTCTCTCTGTGCTCCGTTCCCTCTCTCTATGCCCTGTACCCTCTCTCTGTGCCCTCTTCCCTCTCTCTCTGGGCTCTGCTCCCTCTCTCTGTGTGCTCTGTTCCCTCTCTCTCTGTGCTCTGTTCCCTCTCTCCCTTTGCCCTGTTCCCTCTCTCTGTGCCCTGTTTCCTCACTCTGTTCTCTGTTCCCTCTCTCCCTGTGCCCTGTTCCCTCTCTCTGTGCCCTGTTCCCTCTCTCTCTCTCTGTGCCCTGTTCCCTCTCTCTCCCTGTGCCCTGTTCCCTCTCTCTGTGCCCTGTTCCCTCTCTCTCTCTCTGTGCCCTGTTCCCTCTCTCTCTGTGCCCTGTTCCCTCTCTCTGTGCCCAGTTACCTCTCTCTCTGTGCCCTGTTCCCTCTCTCTGTGCCCTGTTCCCTATCTGTCTGTGCTCTGTTCCCTCTCTCTGTGCCCTGTTCCCTCTCTCTGTGCTCTGTTCCCTCTCTCAATGCCCTGTTCCCTCTCTCTGTGCCCTGTTCCCTCTCTCTGTGCCCTGTTCCCTCTCTGTCTGTGCTCTGTTCCGTCTCTCTGTGCTCTGTTCCGTCTCTCTGTGCTCTGTTCCCTCTCTCTCTGTGCTCTGTTCCCTCTCTCTGTGCCCTGTTCCCTCTCTTTCTGTGCTCTGTTCCCTCTCTCTGTGCCCTGTTCCCTCTCTCTGTGCCCTGTTCCCTCTCTCTCTGTGTCCTCTTCCCTCTCTCTCTGTGCCATGTTCCCTCTCTTTGTTCTCTATTCCCTCTCTCTGTGCTCTGTTCCCTCTCTCTCTGTGCTCTGTTCCCTCTCTGTATGCCCTGTTCCCTCTCTCTATGCCCCGTTCCCTCTCTCTGTGCCCTCTTCCCTCTCTGTCTGTGCTCTGTTCCCTCTCTCTATGCCCTGTTCCCTCTCCCTGTGCCCTGTTCCTTCTCTCTGTGCCCTGTTTCCTCTCTCTGTGCCCTGTTCACTCTCTCCATGTGCCCTGTTCACTCTCTCTGCGCCCTCTTCCCTCTCTCTGTGTGCTCTGTTCCCTCTCTCTGTGCCCTGTTCCCTCTCTCTATGCCCTGTTCCCTCTCTCTGTGTTCTGTTCCCTCTCTCTGTGCCCTCTTCCCTCTCTCTGTGCCCTCTTCCCTCTCTCTCTGCTGTGTTCTCTCTCTCTCTGTGCTCTGTTCCCTCTCTCTCTGTGCCCTGTTCACTCTCTCTGCGCCCTCTTCCCTCTCTCTGTGTGCTCTGTTCCCTCTCTCTGTGCCCTGTTCCCTCTCTCTATGCCCTGTTCCCTCTTTCTGTGTTCTGTTCCCTCTCTCTGTGCCCTCTTCCCTCTCTCTCTGCTCTGTTCCCTCTCTCTCTGTGCTCTGTTCCCTCTCTCTCTGTGCCCTGTTCCCTCTCTCTCTGTGCCCTGTTCCCTCTCTCTGTGCCCTCTTCCCTCTCCTTCTCTGCTCTGTTCCCTCTCTCTCTGTGCTCTGTTCCCTCTCTCTGTGCCCTGTTCCCTCTCTCTATGCCCCGTTCCCTCTCTCCGTGCCCTCTTCCCTCTCCCTCTGTGCTCTCTTCCCTCTCTCTCTGTGCTCTGTTCCCTCTCTCTGTGCCCTGTTTCCTCTCTCTGTGCCCTGTTCCCTCTCTCTGTGTTCTGTTCCCTCCCTCTGTGTCCTGTTCTCTCTCTCTGTGCCCTGTTCCCTCTCTCTGTCCTCTGTTCCCTCTCTGGGTGCTCTGTTCGCTCCCTCTGTGCCCTGTACCCTCTTTCACTGTGCCTTGCCCCCTCTCTCTGTGTGCTCTTTTCTCTCTCTCTCTCTCTGCTCTATTCCCTCTCTCTCTGTGCCCTGTTCCCTCTCTCTCTGTGCCCTGTTCCCTCTCTCTCTGTGCCCTGTTCCCTCTCTCTATGCCCTGTTCCCTCTCTGTCTGTGCTCTGTTCCCTGTCTCTGTGCTCTCTTCCCTCTCTCTCTGTGCCCTGATCCCTCTCTCTGTGCCCAGTTACCTCTCTCTCTGTGCTCTGTTCCCTCTCTCTATGCCCTGTTCCCTCTCTGTCTGTGCTCTGTTCCCTCTCTCTGTGCCCTGTTCCCTCTCTCTGTGCCCTGTTCCCTCTGTCTGTGCTCTGTTCCCTCTCTCTATGATCTGTACCCTCTCTCTCTGTGCTCTTTTCCCTCTCTCTCTGTGCTCTGTTCCCTCTCTCTGTGCCCTGTTCCCTCTCTCTATGCCCTGTTCCCTCTCTCTCTAAGCCCTGTTCCCTCTCTCTCTGTGCCCTGTTCCCTCTCTCTGTGCCCTGTTCCCTCTCTCTCTGTGCCCTGTTCCCTCTCTCTGTGCCCTCTTCCCACTCTCTCTCTGTGCCATGTTCGCTGTCTCTGTGCTCTCTTCCCTCTCTCTCTGTGCCCTGTTCCCTCTCTCTGTGCTCTGTTCCCTCTCTCTCTGTGCCCTCTTCCCTCTCTCTCTGTGCCATGTTCCCTCTCTCTGTGCTCTATTCCCTCTCTCTGTGCTCTGTTCCCTCTCTCTCTGTGCTCTGTTCCCTCTCTCTATGCCCTGTTCCTTCTCTCTATGTCCCGTTCCCTCTCTCTGTGCCCTCTTCCCTCTCTCTCTGTGCTCTGTTCCCTCTCTCTATGCCCTGTTCCCTCTCTCTATGCCCTGTTCCCTCTCTCTGTGCCCTCTTCCCTCTCTCTCTGTGCTCTATTCCCTCTCTCTTTGTGCTCTGTTCCCTCTCTCTGTGCTCTGTACCCTCTCTCTGTGCTCTATTCCCTCTCTCTCTCTGCCCTGTTCCCTTCCTCTGTGCCCTGTTCCCTCTCACTGTGCTCTGTTCCCTCGCTCTGTGCCCTGTTCCCTCTCTCTGTGCTCTGTTCCCTCTCTCTGTGCCCAGTTACCTCTCTCTGTGCCCAGTTACCTCTCTCTCTGTGCTCTATTTCCTCTCTCTCTGTGCTCTCTTCCCTCTCTCTCTGTGCCCTGTTCCCTCGCTCTCTGTGCTCTCTTCCCTCTCTCTCTGTGCCCTGTTCCCTCTCTCTCTGTGCCCTGTTCCCTCTCTCTGTGCCCTGTTCCCTCTCTCTGTGCCCAGTTACCTCTCTCTCTGTGCCCTGTTCCCTCTCTCTCTGTACCCTGTTCCCTCTCTCTCTGTGCCCTGTTCCCTCTCTCTGTGCCGTGTTCCCTCTCTCTGTGCCCAGTTACCTCTCTCTCTGTGCTCTGTTCCCTCTCTCTATGCCCTGTTCCCTCTATCTCTGTGCTCTGTTCCCTCTCTCTATGCCCTGTTCCCTCTCGCTGTGCCCTCTTCCCTCTCTCTCTGTGCTCCGTTCCCTCTCTCTATGCCCTGTACCCTCTCTCTGTGCCCTCTTCCCTCTCTCTCTGGGCTCTGCTCCCTCTCTCTGTGTGCTCTGTTCCCTCTCTCTCTGTGCTCTGTTCCCTCTCTCCCTTTGCCCTGTTCCCTCTCTCTGTGCCCTGTTTCCTCACTCTGTTCTCTGTTCCCTCTCTCCCTGTGCCCTGTTCCCTCTCTCTGTGCCCTGTTCCCTCTCTCTCTCTCTGTGCCCTGTTCCCTCTCTCTCCCTGTGCCCTGTTCCCTCTCTCTGTGCCCTGTTCCCTCTCTCTCTCTCTGTGCCCTGTTCCCTCTCTCTCTGTGCCCTGTTCCCTCTCTCTGTGCCCAGTTACCTCTCTCTCTGTGCCCTGTTCCCTCTCTCTGTGCCCTGTTCCCTATCTGTCTGTGCTCTGTTCCCTCTCTCTGTGCCCTGTTCCCTCTCTCTGTGCTCTGTTCCCTCTCTCAATGCCCTGTTCCCTCTCTCTGTGCCCTGTTCCCTCTCTCTGTGCCCTGTTCCCTCTCTGTCTGTGCTCTGTTCCGTCTCTCTGTGCTCTGTTCCGTCTCTCTGTGCTCTGTTCCCTCTCTCTCTGTGCTCTGTTCCCTCTCTCTGTGCCCTGTTCCCTCTCTTTCTGTGCTCTGTTCCCTCTCTCTGTGCCCTGTTCCCTCTCTCTGTGCCCTGTTCCCTCTCTCTCTGTGTCCTCTTCCCTCTCTCTCTGTGCCATGTTCCCTCTCTTTGTTCTCTATTCCCTCTCTCTGTGCTCTGTTCCCTCTCTCTCTGTGCTCTGTTCCTTCTCTGTATGCCCTGTTCCCTCTCTCTATGCCCCGTTCCCTCTCTCTGTGCCCTCTTCCCTCTCTGTCTGTGCTCTGTTCCCTCTCTCTATGCCCTGTTCCCTCTCCCTGTGCCCTGTTCCTTCTCTCTGTGCCCTGTTTCCTCTCTCTGTGCCCTGTTCACTCTCTCCATGTGCCCTGTTCACTCTCTCTGCGCCCTCTTCCCTCTCTCTGTGTGCTCTGTTCCCTCTCTCTGTGCCCTGTTCCCTCTCTCTATGCCCTGTTCCCTCTCTCTGTGTTCTGTTCCCTCTCTCTGTGCCCTCTTCCCTCTCTCTGTGCCCTCTTCCCTCTCTCTCTGCTGTGTTCTCTCTCTCTCTGTGCTCTGTTCCCTCTCTCTCTGTGCCCTGTTCACTCTCTCTGCGCCCTCTTCCCTCTCTCTGTGTGCTCTGTTCCCTCTCTCTGTGCCCTGTTCCCTCTCTCTATGCCCTGTTCCCTCTTTCTGTGTTCTGTTCCCTCTCTCTGTGCCCTCTTCCCTCTCTCTCTGCTCTGTTCCCTCTCTCTCTGTGCTCTGTTCCCTCTCTCTCTGTGCCCTGTTCCCTCTCTCTCTGTGCCCTGTTCCCTCTCTCTGTGCCCTCTTCCCTCTCCTTCTCTGCTCTGTTCCCTCTCTCTCTGTGCTCTGTTCCCTCTCTCTGTGCCCTGTTCCCTCTCTCTATGCCCCGTTCCCTCTCTCCGTGCCCTCTTCCCTCTCCCTCTGTGCTCTCTTCCCTCTCTCTCTGTGCTCTGTTCCCTCTCTCTGTGCCCTGTTTCCTCTCTCTGTGCCCTGTTCCCTCTCTCTGTGTTCTGTTCCCTCCCTCTGTGTCCTGTTCTCTCTCTCTGTGCCCTGTTCCCTCTCTCTGTCCTCTGTTCCCTCTCTCTGGGTGCTCTGTTCGCTCCCTCTGTGCCCTGTACCCTCTTTCACTGTGCCTTGCCCCCTCTCTCTGTGCTCTATTCCCTCTCTCTCTGTGCTCTCTTCCCGCTCTCTCTGTGCTCTGTTCCCTCTCTCTGTGCCCTGTTCCCTCTCTCTCTGTGCTCTATTCCCTCTCTCTCTGTGCCCTGTTCCCTCTCTCTCTGTGCCCTGTTCCCTCTCTCTCTGTGCCCTGTTCCCTCTCTCTATGCCCTGTTCCCTCTCTGTCTGTGCTCTGTTCCCTGTCTCTGTGCTCTCTTCCCTCTCTCTCTGTGCCCTGATCCCTCTCTCTGTGCCCAGTTACCTCTCTCTCTGTGCTCTGTTCCCTCTCTCTATGCCCTGTTCCCTCTCTGTCTGTGCTCTGTTCCCTCTCTCTGTGCCCTGTTCCCTCTCTCTGTGCCCTGTTCCCTCTGTCTGTGCTCTGTTCCCTCTCTCTATGATCTGTACCCTCTCTCTCTGTGCTCTTTTCCCTCTCTCTCTGTGCTCTGTTCCCTCTCTCTATGCCCTGTTCCCTCTCTCTCTGTGCCCTGTTCCCTCTCTCTGTGCCCTCTTCCCACTCTCTCTCTGTGCCATGTTCGCTGTCTCTGTGCTCTCTTCCCTCTCTCTCTGTGCCCTGTTCCCTCTCTCTGTGCTCTGTTCCCTCTCTCTCTGTGCCCTCTTCCCTCTCTCTCTGTGCCATGTTCCCTCTCTCTGTGCTCTATTCCCTCTCTCTGTGCTCTGTTCCCTCTCTCTCTGTGCTCTGTTCCCTCTCTCTATGCCCTGTTCCTTCTCTCTATGTCCCGTTCCCTCTCTCTGTGCCCTCTTCCCTCTCTCTCTGTGCTCTGTTCCCTCTCTCTATGCCCTGTTCCCTCTCTCTATGCCCTGTTCCCTCTCTCTGTGCCCTCTTCCCTCTCTCTCTGTGCTCTATTCCCTCTCTCTTTGTGCTCTGTTCCCTCTCTCTGTGCTCTGTACCCTCTCTCTGTGCTCTATTCCCTCTCTCTCTCTGCCCTGTTCCCTTCCTCTGTGCCCTGTTCCCTCTCACTGTGCTCTGTTCCCTCGCTCTGTGCCCTGTTCCCTCTCTCTGTGCTCTGTTCCCTCTCTCTGTGCCCAGTTACCTCTCTCTGTGCCCAGTTACCTCTCTCTCTGTGCTCTATTTCCTCTCTCTCTGTGCTCTCTTCCCTCTCTCTCTGTGCCCTGTTCCCTCGCTCTCTGTGCTCTCTTCCCTCTCTCTCTGTGCCCTGTTCCCTCTCTCTCTGTGCCCTGTTCCCTCTCTCTGTGCCCTGTTCCCTCTCTCTGTGCCCAGTTACCTCTCTCTCTGTGCCCTGTTCCCTCTCTCTCTGTACCCTGTTCCCTCTCTCTCTGTGCCCTGTTCCCTCTCTCTGTGCCGTGTTCCCTCTCTCTGTGCCCAGTTACCTCTCTCTCTGTGCTCTGTTCCCTCTCTCTATGCCCTGTTCCCTCTATCTCTGTGCTCTGTTCCCTCTCTCTATGCCCTGTTCCCTCTCGCTGTGCCCTCTTCCCTCTCTCTCTGTGCTCCGTTCCCTCTCTCTATGCCCTGTACCCTCTCTCTGTGCCCTCTTCCCTCTCTCTCTGGGCTCTGCTCCCTCTCTCTGTGTGCTCTGTTCCCTCTCTCTCTGTGCTCTGTTCCCTCTCTCCCTTTGCCCTGTTCCCTCTCTCTGTGCCCTGTTTCCTCACTCTGTTCTCTGTTCCCTCTCTCCCTGTGCCCTGTTCCCTCTCTCTGTGCCCTGTTCCCTCTCTCTCTCTCTGTGCCCTGTTCCCTCTCTCTCCCTGTGCCCTGTTCCCTCTCTCTGTGCCCTGTTCCCTCTCTCTCTCTCTGTGCCCTGTTCCCTCTCTCTCTGTGCCCTGTTCCCTCTCTCTGTGCCCAGTTACCTCTCTCTCTGTGCCCTGTTCCCTCTCTCTGTGCCCTGTTCCCTATCTGTCTGTGCTCTGTTCCCTCTCTCTGTGCCCTGTTCCCTCTCTCTGTGCTCTGTTCCCTCTCTCAATGCCCGGTTCCCTCTCTCTGTGCCCTGTTCCCTCTCTCTGTGCCCTGTTCCCTCTCTGTCTGTGCTCTGTTCCGTCTCTCTGTGCTCTGTTCCGTCTCTCTGTGCTCTGTTCCCTCTCTCTCTGTGCTCTGTTCCCTCTCTCTGTGCCCTGTTCCCTCTCTTTCTGTGCTCTGTTCCCTCTCTCTGTGCCCTGTTCCCTCTCTCTGTGCCCTGTTCCCTCTCTCTCTGTGTCCTCTTCCCTCTCTCTCTGTGCCATGTTCCCTCTCTTTGTTCTCTATTCCCTCTCTCTGTGCTCTGTTCCCTCTCTCTCTGTGCTCTGTTCCCTCTCTGTATGCCCTGTTCCCTCTCTCTATGCCCCGTTCCCTCTCTCTGTGCCCTCTTCCCTCTCTGTCTGTGCTCTGTTCCCTCTCTCTATGCCCTGTTCCCTCTCCCTGTGCCCTGTTCCTTCTCTCTGTGCCCTGTTTCCTCTCTCTGTGCCCTGTTCACTCTCTCCATGTGCCCTGTTCACTCTCTCTGCGCCCTCTTCCCTCTCTCTGTGTGCTCTGTTCCCTCTCTCTGTGCCCTGTTCCCTCTCTCTATGCCCTGTTCCCTCTCTCTGTGTTCTGTTCCCTCTCTCTGTGCCCTCTTCCCTCTCTCTGTGCCCTCTTCCCTCTCTCTCTGCTGTGTTCTCTCTCTCTCTGTGCTCTGTTCCCTCTCTCTCTGTGCCCTGTTCACTCTCTCTGCGCCCTCTTCCCTCTCTCTGTGTGCTCTGTTCCCTCTCTCTGTGCCCTGTTCCCTCTCTCTATGCCCTGTTCCCTCTTTCTGTGTTCTGTTCCCTCTCTCTGTGCCCTCTTCCCTCTCTCTCTGCTCTGTTCCCTCTCTCTCTGTGCTCTGTTCCCTCTCTCTCTGTGCCCTGTTCCCTCTCTCTCTGTGCCCTGTTCCCTCTCTCTGTGCCCTCTTCCCTCTCCTTCTCTGCTCTGTTCCCTCTCTCTCTGTGCTCTGTTCCCTCTCTCTGTGCCCTGTTCCCTCTCTCTATGCCCCGTTCCCTCTCTCCGTGCCCTCTTCCCTCTCCCTCTGTGCTCTCTTCCCTCTCTCTCTGTGCTCTGTTCCCTCTCTCTGTGCCCTGTTTCCTCTCTCTGTGCCCTGTTCCCTCTCTCTGTGTTCTGTTCCCTCCCTCTGTGTCCTGTTCTCTCTCTCTGTGCCCTGTTCCCTCTCTCTGTCCTCTGTTCCCTCTCTGGGTGCTCTGTTCGCTCCCTCTGTGCCCTGTACCCTCTTTCACTGTGCCTTGCCCCCTCTCTCTGTGTGCTCTTTTCTCTCTCTCTCTCTCTGCTCTATTCCCTCTCTCTCTGTGCCCTGTTCCCTCTCTCTCTGTGCCCTGTTCCCTCTCTCTCTGTGCCCTGTTCCCTCTCTCTATGCCCTGTTCCCTCTCTGTCTGTGCTCTGTTCCCTGTCTCTGTGCTCTCTTCCCTCTCTCTCTGTGCCCTGATCCCTCTCTCTGTGCCCAGTTACCTCTCTCTCTGTGCTCTGTTCCCTCTCTCTATGCCCTGTTCCCTCTCTGTCTGTGCTCTGTTCCCTCTCTCTGTGCCCTGTTCCCTCTCTCTGTGCCCTGTTCCCTCTGTCTGTGCTCTGTTCCCTCTCTCTATGATCTGTACCCTCTCTCTCTGTGCTCTTTTCCCTCTCTCTCTGTGCTCTGTTCCCTCTCTCTGTGCCCTGTTCCCTCTCTCTATGCCCTGTTCCCTCTCTCTCTAAGCCCTGTTCCCTCTCTCTCTGTGCCCTGTTCCCTCTCTCTGTGCCCTGTTCCCTCTCTCTCTGTGCCCTGTTCCCTCTCTCTGTGCCCTCTTCCCACTCTCTCTCTGTGCCATGTTCGCTGTCTCTGTGCTCTCTTCCCTCTCTCTCTGTGCCCTGTTCCCTCTCTCTGTGCTCTGTTCCCTCTCTCTCTGTGCCCTCTTCCCTCTCTCTCTGTGCCATGTTCCCTCTCTCTGTGCTCTATTCCCTCTCTCTGTGCTCTGTTCCCTCTCTCTCTGTGCTCTGTTCCCTCTCTCTATGCCCTGTTCCTTCTCTCTATGTCCCGTTCCCTCTCTCTGTGCCCTCTTCCCTCTCTCTCTGTGCTCTGTTCCCTCTCTCTATGCCCTGTTCCCTCTCTCTATGCCCTGTTCCCTCTCTCTGTGCCCTCTTCCCTCTCTCTCTGTGCTCTATTCCCTCTCTCTTTGTGCTCTGTTCCCTCTCTCTGTGCTCTGTACCCTCTCTCTGTGCTCTATTCCCTCTCTCTCTCTGCCCTGTTCCCTTCCTCTGTGCCCTGTTCCCTCTCACTGTGCTCTGTTCCCTCGCTCTGTGCCCTGTTCCCTCTCTCTGTGCTCTGTTCCCTCTCTCTGTGCCCAGTTACCTCTCTCTGTGCCCAGTTACCTCTCTCTCTGTGCTCTATTTCCTCTCTCTCTGTGCTCTCTTCCCTCTCTCTCTGTGCCCTGTTCCCTCTCTCTCTGTGCCCTGTTCCCTCTCTCTGTGCCCTGTTCCCTCTCTCTGTGCCCAGTTACCTCTCTCTCTGTGCCCTGTTCCCTCTCTCTCTGTACCCTGTTCCCTCTCTCTCTGTGCCCTGTTCCCTCTCTCTGTGCCGTGTTCCCTCTCTCTGTGCCCAGTTACCTCTCTCTCTGTGCTCTGTTCCCTCTCTCTATGCCCTGTTCCCTCTATCTCTGTGCTCTGTTCCCTCTCTCTATGCCCTGTTCCCTCTCGCTGTGCCCTCTTCCCTCTCTCTCTGTGCTCCGTTCCCTCTCTCTATGCCCTGTACCCTCTCTCTGTGCCCTCTTCCCTCTCTCTCTGGGCTCTGCTCCCTCTCTCTGTGTGCTCTGTTCCCTCTCTCTCTGTGCTCTGTTCCCTCTCTCCCTTTGCCCTGTTCCCTCTCTCTGTGCCCTGTTTCCTCACTCTGTTCTCTGTTCCCTCTCTCCCTGTGCCCTGTTCCCTCTCTCTGTGCCCTGTTCCCTCTCTCTCTCTCTGTGCCCTGTTCCCTCTCTCTCCCTGTGCCCTGTTCCCTCTCTCTGTGCCCTGTTCCCTCTCTCTCTCTCTGTGCCCTGTTCCCTCTCTCTCTGTGCCCTGTTCCCTCTCTCTGTGCCCAGTTACCTCTCTCTCTGTGCCCTGTTCCCTCTCTCTGTGCCCTGTTCCCTATCTGTCTGTGCTCTGTTCCCTCTCTCTGTGCCCTGTTCCCTCTCTCTGTGCTCTGTTCCCTCTCTCAATGCCCTGTTCCCTCTCTCTGTGCCCTGTTCCCTCTCTCTGTGCCCTGTTCCCTCTCTGTCTGTGCTCTGTTCCGTCTCTCTGTGCTCTGTTCCGTCTCTCTGTGCTCTGTTCCCTCTCTCTCTGTGCTCTGTTCCCTCTCTCTGTGCCCTGTTCCCTCTCTTTCTGTGCTCTGTTCCCTCTCTCTGTGCCCTGTTCCCTCTCTCTGTGCCCTGTTCCCTCTCTCTCTGTGTCCTCTTCCCTCTCTCTCTGTGCCATGTTCCCTCTCTTTGTTCTCTATTCCCTCTCTCTGTGCTCTGTTCCCTCTCTCTCTGTGCTCTGTTCCTTCTCTGTATGCCCTGTTCCCTCTCTCTATGCCCCGTTCCCTCTCTCTGTGCCCTCTTCCCTCTCTGTCTGTGCTCTGTTCCCTCTCTCTATGCCCTGTTCCCTCTCCCTGTGCCCTGTTCCTTCTCTCTGTGCCCTGTTTCCTCTCTCTGTGCCCTGTTCACTCTCTCCATGTGCCCTGTTCACTCTCTCTGCGCCCTCTTCCCTCTCTCTGTGTGCTCTGTTCCCTCTCTCTGTGCCCTGTTCCCTCTCTCTATGCCCTGTTCCCTCTCTCTGTGTTCTGTTCCCTCTCTCTGTGCCCTCTTCCCTCTCTCTGTGCCCTCTTCCCTCTCTCTCTGCTGTGTTCTCTCTCTCTCTGTGCTCTGTTCCCTCTCTCTCTGTGCCCTGTTCACTCTCTCTGCGCCCTCTTCCCTCTCTCTGTGTGCTCTGTTCCCTCTCTCTGTGCCCTGTTCCCTCTCTCTATGCCCTGTTCCCTCTTTCTGTGTTCTGTTCCCTCTCTCTGTGCCCTCTTCCCTCTCTCTCTGCTCTGTTCCCTCTCTCTCTGTGCTCTGTTCCCTCTCTCTCTGTGCCCTGTTCCCTCTCTCTCTGTGCCCTGTTCCCTCTCTCTGTGCCCTCTTCCCTCTCCTTCTCTGCTCTGTTCCCTCTCTCTCTGTGCTCTGTTCCCTCTCTCTGTGCCCTGTTCCCTCTCTCTATGCCCCGTTCCCTCTCTCCGTGCCCTCTTCCCTCTCCCTCTGTGCTCTCTTCCCTCTCTCTCTGTGCTCTGTTCCCTCTCTCTGTGCCCTGTTTCCTCTCTCTGTGCCCTGTTCCCTCTCTCTGTGTTCTGTTCCCTCCCTCTGTGTCCTGTTCTCTCTCTCTGTGCCCTGTTCCCTCTCTCTGTCCTCTGTTCCCTCTCTCTGGGTGCTCTGTTCGCTCCCTCTGTGCCCTGTACCCTCTTTCACTGTGCCTTGCCCCCTCTCTCTGTGCTCTATTCCCTCTCTCTCTGTGCTCTCTTCCCGCTCTCTCTGTGCTCTGTTCCCTCTCTCTGTGCCCTGTTCCCTCTCTCTCTGTGCTCTATTCCCTCTCTCTCTGTGCCCTGTTCCCTCTCTCTCTGTGCCCTGTTCCCTCTCTCTCTGTGCCCTGTTCCCTCTCTCTATGCCCTGTTCCCTCTCTGTCTGTGCTCTGTTCCCTGTCTCTGTGCTCTCTTCCCTCTCTCTCTGTGCCCTGATCCCTCTCTCTGTGCCCAGTTACCTCTCTCTCTGTGCTCTGTTCCCTCTCTCTATGCCCTGTTCCCTCTCTGTCTGTGCTCTGTTCCCTCTCTCTGTGCCCTGTTCCCTCTCTCTGTGCCCTGTTCCCTCTGTCTGTGCTCTGTTCCCTCTCTCTATGATCTGTACCCTCTCTCTCTGTGCTCTTTTCCCTCTCTCTCTGTGCTCTGTTCCCTCTCTCTATGCCCTGTTCCCTCACTCTATGCCCCGTTCCCTTTCTCTGTGCCCTCATCCCTCTCTCTCTGTGCTCTGTTCCCTCTCTCTATGCCCTGTACCCTCTCTCTGTGCCCTGTTCCCTCTCTCTGTGCTCTATTCCCTCTCTCTCTGTGCTCTCTTCCCGCTCTCTCTGTGCTCTGTTCCCTCTCTCTGTGCCCTGTTCCCTCTCTCTCTGTGCTCTGTTCCCTCTCTCAGTGCCCTGCTCCCCCTCTCTCTGTGCTCTGTTCCCTCTCTCTCTGTGCCATGTTCCCTCTCTCTGTGCCCTGTTCCCTCTCTCTCTGTGCTCTGTTCCCTCTCTCTCTGTGCTCTGTTCCCTCTCTCTATGCCCTGTACCCTCTCTCTGTGCCCTCTTCCCTCTCTCTCTGGGCTCTGTTCCCTCTCTCTGTGTGCTCTGTTCCCTCTCTCTCTATGCCCTGTTCCCTCTCTCTCTGTGCCGTGTTCCCTCTCTCTATGCCCTGTTCCCTCTCTGTCTGTGCTCTGTTCCCTCTCTCTGTGCCCTGTTCCCTCTCTCTGTGCCCTGTTCCCTCTCTCTGTGCTCTGTTCCCTCTCTCAATGCCCTGTTCCCTCTCTCTGTGCTCTGTTCCCTCTCTCTATGATCTGTACCCTCTCTCTGTGCCATGTTCCCTCTCTCTATGCTCTATTCCCTCTCTTTGTGCCCTGTTCCCTCTCTCTGTGCCCTGTTCCCTCTCTCTGTGCTCTGTTCCCTCTCTCTGTGCTCTGTTCCGTCACTCTGTGCTCTGTTCCGTCTCTCTGTGCTCTGTTCCCTCTCTCTCTGTGCTCTGTTCCCTCTCTCTGTGCCCTGTTCCCTCTCTCTCTGTGCTCTGTTCCCTCTCTCTGTGCCCTGTTTGCTCTCTCTGTGCCCTCTTCCCTCTCTCTCTCTGTGCCTTGTTCCCTCTCTCATGCCCTCTTCCCTCTCTCCCTGTGCCCTGTTCCCTCTCTCTATGCCCTGTTCCCTCTCTCTGTGCCCTGTTCCGTCTCTCTCTGTGCCTTGTTCCTCTCTCTCTATGCCCTGTTCCCTCTCCCTGTGCCCTGTTCCCTCTCTCTGTGCCCTGTTTCCTCTCTCTGTGCTCTGTTCCCTCTCTCTCTGTGCCCTGTTCCCTCTCTCTGTGCCCTGTTTCCTCTCTCTGTGCTCTGTTCCCTCTCTCTGTGCCCTGTTTCCTCTCTCTGTGCTCTGTTCCCTCTCTCTGTGCCCTGTTCCCTCTCTCTGTGCCCTGTTTCCTCTCTCTGTGCTCTGTTCCCTCTCTCTCTGTGCCCTGTTCACTCTCTCCATGTGCCCTGTTCCCTCTCTCTCTGCTCTGTTCTCTCCCTCTCTGTGCTCTGTTCCCTCTCTCTCTGTGCCCTGTTCCCTCTCTCTGTGCCCTCTTCCCTCTCTCTCTGTGCTCTGTTCCCTCTCTCTGTGCTCTATTCCCTCTCTCTCTGTGCCCTGTTCCCTCTCTCTCTGTGCCCTGTTCCCTCTCTCTGTGCCCTGTTTCCTCTCTCTGTGCTCTGTTCCCTCTCTCTCTGTGCCCTGTTCCCTCTCTCTATGCCCTGTTCCCTCTCCCTGTGGCCTGTTCCCTCTCTCTGTGCCCTGTTTCCTCTCTCTGTGCTCTGTTCCCTCTCTCTGTGCCCTGTTCCCTCTCTCTGTGCCCTGTTTCCTCTCTCTGTGCTCTGTTCCCTCTCTCTCTGTGCCCTGTTCACTCTCTCCATGTGCCCTGTTCCCTCTCTCTCTGCTCTGTTCTCTCTCTCTCTGTGCTCTGTTCCCTCTCTCTCTGTGCCCTGTTCCCTCTCTCTGTGCCCTCTTCCCTCTCTCTCTGTGCTCTGTTCCCTCTCTCTGTGCTATCTTCCCTCTCTCTCTGTGCCCTGTTCCCTCTCTCTCTGTGCCCTGTTCCCTCTCTCTGTGCCCTCTTCCCTCTCTCTCTTTGTCTGTTCCCTCTCTCTCTGTGCTCTGTTCCCACTCTCTCTGTGCTCTGTTTCCTCTCTCTCTGTGCCCTCTTCCCTCTCTCTGTGCCCTCTTCCCTCTCTCTCTTTGCCATGTTCCCTCTCTCTGTGCTCTATTCCCTCTCTCTCTGTGCTCTGTTCCATCTCTCCCTGTGCTCTGTTCCCTCTCTCTATGCCCTGTTGCCTCTCTCTATGCCCTTTTCCCTCTCTCTGTGCCCTGTTCCCTCTCTCTGTACCCTCTTCCCTCTCTCTCTGTGCCATGTTCCCTGTCTCTGTGCTCTATTCCCTCTCTCTCTGTGCTCTGTTCACTCTCTCTGTGCTCTGTACCCTCTCTCTGTGCTCTATTCCCTCTTTCTCTGTGCCCTCTTCCCTCTTTCTGTTCCCTGTTCCCTCTCTCTGTGCTCTGTTCCCTCTCTCTATGCCCTGTTCCCTCTCTCTGTGCCTTGTTCCGTCTCTCTCTGTGCCCTGTTCCTCTCTCTCTGTGACCTGTTCCCTCTCTCTGTGCCCTGTTCCCTCTCTCTGTGCTCTGATCCCTCTTTCTATGCCTTGTTCCCTCTCTCTGTGCCCTGTTCCCTCTCTCTGTGCCCTGTTCCCTCTCTCTCTGTGCTCTGTTCCCTCTCTCAATGCCCTGTTCCCCCTCTCTCTGTGCTCTGTTCCCTCTTTCTATGCCTTGTTCCCTCTCTTTGTGCCCTGTTCCCTCTCTCTGTGCCCTGTTCCCTCTCTCTCTGTGCTCTGTTCCCTCTCTCTATGCCCTGTTCCCTCTCTCTGTGCCCTCTTCCCTCTCTCTCTGGGCTCTGTTCCCTCTCTCTCTGCCCTGTTTCCTCACTCTGTGCTCTGTTCCCTCTCTCCCTGTGCCCTGTTCCCTCTCTCTGTGCCCTGTTCAGTCTCTCTCTGTGCCCTGTTCCTCTGTCTCTGTGCCCTGTTCCCTCTCTCTGTGCTCTATTCCCTCTCTCTCTGTGCTCTCTTCCCTTTCTCTCTGTGCCCTGTTCCCTCTCTCTCTGTGCCCTGTTCCCTCTCTCTGTGCCCTGTTCCCTCTCTCTGTGCCTAGTTACCTCTCTCTCTGTGCCGTGTTCCCTCTCTCTGTGCACTGTTCCCTCTCTCTCTGTGCTCTGTTCCCTCTCTCTATGCCCTGTTCCCTCTCGCTGTGCCCTCTTCCCTCTCTCTCTGTGCTCTGTTCCCTCTCCCTATGCCCTGTTCCCTCTCTCTGTGCCCTCTTCCCTCTCTCTCTGTGCCCTGTTCCCTCTCTCTGTGCCCTGTTCCCTCTCTCTGTGCTCTCTTCCCTCTCTCTGGGTGCTCTGTTCCCTCCATCTGTGCCCTGTACCCTCTTTCACTGTGCCTTGCCCCCTCTCTCTGTGCTCTGTTCCCTCTCTCTCTGTGCCCTGTTCCCTCTCTCTCTGTGCTCTGTTCCCTCTCTCTATGCCCTGTTCCCTCTCTCTCTGTGCTCTATTCCCTCTCTGTCTGTGCTCTGTTCCCTCTCTCTCTGTGCTCTGTTCCCTCTCTCTATGCCCTGTTCCCTCTCTCTCTGTGCTCTATTCCCTCTCTCTCTGTGCCCTGTTCCCTCTCTCTGTGCTCTGTTCCCTCTCTCTCTGTGCCCTCTTCCCTCTCTCTCTGTGCCATGTTCCCTCTCTCTGTGCTCTATTCCCTCTCTCTGTGCTCTGTTCCCTCTCTCTCTGTGCTCTGTTCCCTCTCTCTATGCCCTGTTCCTTCTCTCTATGCCCCGTTCCCTCTCTCTGTGCCCTCTTCCCTCTCTCTCTCTGTGCTCTGTTCCCTCTCTCTATGCCCTGTTCCCTCTCTCTGTGCACTCTTCCCTCTCTCTCTGTGCCATGTTCCCTGTTCTGTGCTCTATTCCCTCTCTCTTTGTGCTATGTTCCCTCTCTCTGTGCTCTATTCCCTCTCTCTCTCTGCCCTGTTCCCTTCCTCTGTGCCCTCTTCCCTCTCTCTGTGCCCTGTTCCCTCTCTCTGTGCTCTGTTCCCTCTCTCTGTGCCCAGTTACCTCTCTCTGTGCCCAGTTACCTCTCTCTCTGTGCTCTATTCCCTCTCTCTCTGTGCCCTCTTCCCTCTTTCTGTTCCCTGTTCCCTCTCTCTGTGCTCTGTTCCCTCTCTCTATGCCCTGTTCCCTCTCTCTGTGCCTTGTTCCGTCTCTCTCTGTGCCCTGTTCCTCTCTCTCTGTGCCCTGTTCCCTCTCTCTGTGCCCTGTTCCCTCTCTCTGTGCTCTGATCCCTCTTTCTATGCCTTGTTCCCTCTCTCTGTGCCCTGTTCCCTCTCTCTGTGCCCTGTTCCCTCTCTCTCTGTGCTCTGTTCCCTCTCTCAATGCCCTGTTCCCCCTCTCTCTGTGCTCTGTTCCCTCTCTCTCTGTGCCATGTTCCCTCTCTCTGTGCCCAGTTACCGCTCTCTCTGTGCTCTGTTCCCTCTCTCTATGCCCTGTTCCCTCTCTCTGTGCTCTGTTCCCTCTTTCTATGCCTTGTTCCCTCTCTTTGTGCCCTGTTCCCTCTCTCTGTGCCCTGTTCCCTCTCTCTCTGTGCTCTGTTCCCTCTCTCTATGCCCTGTTCCCTCTCTCTGTGCCCTCTTCCCTCTCTCTCTGGGCTCTGTTCCCTCTCTCTCTGCCCTGTTTCCTCACTCTGTGCTCTGTTCCCTCTCTCCCTGTGCCCTGTTCCCTCTCTCTGTGCCCTGTTCAGTCTCTCTCTGTGCCCTGTTCCTCTGTCTCTGTGCCCTGTTCCCTCTCTCTGTGCTCTATTCCCTCTCTCTCTGTGCTCTCTTCCCTTTCTCTCTGTGCCCTGTTCCCTCTCTCTCTGTGCCCTGTTCCCTCTCTCTGTGCCCTGTTCCCTCTCTCTGTGCCTAGTTACCTCTCTCTCTGTGCCGTGTTCCCTCTCTCTGTGCACTGTTCCCTCTCTCTCTGTGCTCTGTTCCCTCTCTCTATGCCCTGTTCCCTCTCGCTGTGCCCTCTTCCCTCTCTCTCTGTGCTCTGTTCCCTCTCCCTATGCCCTGTTCCCTCTCTCTGTGCCCTCTTCCCTCTCTCTCTGTGCCCTGTTCCCTCTCTCTGTGCCCTGTTCCCTCTCTCTGTGCTCTCTTCCCTCTCTCTGGGTGCTCTGTTCCCTCCATCTGTGCCCTGTACCCTCTTTCACTGTGCCTTGCCCCCTCTCTCTGTGCTCTGTTCCCTCTCTCTCTGTGCCCTGTTCCCTCTCTCTCTGTGCTCTGTTCCCTCTCTGTCTGTGCTCTGTTCCCTCTCTCTCTGTGCTCTGTTCCCTCTCTCTATGCCCTGTTCCCTCTCTCTCTGTGCTCTATTCCCTCTCTCTCTGTGCTCTATTCCCTCTCTCTCTGTGCTCTGTTCCCTCTCTCTATGCCCTGTTCCCTCTCTCTCTGTGCTCTATTCCCTCTCTGTCTGTGCTCTGTTCCCTCTCTCTCTGTGCTCTGTTCCCTCTCTCTATGCCCTGTTCCCTCTCTCTCTGTGCTCTATTCCCTCTCTCTCTGTGCCCTGTTCCCTCTCTCTGTGCTCTGTTCCCTCTCTCTCTGTGCCCTCTTCCCTCTCTCTCTGTGCCATGTTCCCTCTCTCTGTGCTCTATTCCCTCTCTCTGTGCTCTGTTCCCTCTCTCTCTGTGCTCTGTTCCCTCTCTCTATGCCCTGTTCCTTCTCTCTATGCCCCGTTCCCTCTCTCTGTGCCCTCTTCCCTCTCTCTCTTTGTGCTCTGTTCCCTCTCTCTATGCCCTGTTCCCTCTCTCTGTGCACTCTTCCCTCTCTCTCTGTGCCATGTTCCCTGTTCTGTGCTCTATTCCCTCTCTCTTTGTGCTATGTTCCCTCTCTCTGTGCTCTATTCCCTCTCTCTCTCTGCCCTGTTCCCTTCCTCTGTGCCCTCTTCCCTCTCTCTGTGCCCTGTTCCCTCTCTCTGTGCTCTGTTCCCTCTCTCTGTGCCCAGTTACCTCTCTCTGTGCCCAGTTACCTCTCTCTCTGTGCTCTATTCCCTCTCTCTCTGTGCTCTCTTCCCTCTCTCTCTGTGCCCTGTTCCCTCTCTCTCTGTGCTCTCTTCCCTCTCTCTCTGTGCCCTGTTCCCTTTCTCTGTGCCCTGTTCCCTCTCTCTGTGCCCTGTTCCCTCTCTCTCTGTGCCCTGTTCCCTCTCTCTGTGCCCAGTTACCTCTCTCTCTGTGCTCTGTTCCCTCTCTCCCTGTGCCCTGTTCCCTCTCTCTCTGTGCCCTGTTCCCTCTCTCTGTGCCGTGTTCCCTCTCTCCCTGTGCCCTGTTCCCTCTCTCTCTGTGATCTGTTCCCTCTCTCTATGCCTTGTTCCCTCTCTCTCTGTGCTCTGTTCCCTCTCTCTATGCCCTGTTCCCTCTCGCTGTGCCCTCTTCCCTCTCTCTCTGTGCTCTGTTCCCTCTCTCTATGCCCTGTACCCTCTCTCTGTGCCCTGTTCCCTCTCTCTGTGCTCTGTTCCCTCTCTCTGTGCCCAGTTACCTCTCTCTGTGCCCAGTTACCTCTCTCTCTGTGCTCTATTCCCTCTCTCTCTGTGCTCTCTTCCCTCTCTCTCTGTGCCCTGTTCCCTCTCTCTCTGTGCTCTCTTCCCTCTCTCTCTGTGCCCTGTTCCCTCTCTCTGTGCCCTGTTCCCTCTCTCTGTGCCCTGTTCCCTCTCTCTCTGTGCCCTGTTCCCTCTCTCTGTGCCCAGTAACCTCTCTCTCTGTGCTCTGTTCCCTCTCTCCCTGTGCCCTGTTCCCTCTCTCTCTGTGCCCTGTTCCCTCTCTCTGTGCCGTGTTCCCTCTCTCTGTGCCCAGTTACCTCTCCCTCTGTGCTCTGTTCCCTCTCTCTATGCCCTGTTCCCTCTCTCTCTGTGCTCTGTTCCCTCTCTCTATGCCCTGTTCCCTCTCGCTGTGCCCTCTTCCCTCTCTCTCTGTGCTCTGTTCCCTCTCTCTATGCCCTGTACCCTCTCTCTGTGCCCTCTTCCCTCTCTCTCTGGGCTCTGCTCCCTCTCTCTGTGTGCTCCGTTCCCTCTCTCTCTGTGCTCTGTTCCCTCTCTCCCTTTGCCCTGTTCCCTCTCTCTGTGCCCTGTTTCCTCACTCTGTTCTCTGTTCCCTCTCTCCCTGTGCCCTGTTCCCTCTCTCTGTGCCCTGTTCCCTCTCTCTCCCTGTGCCCTGTTCCCTCTCTCTGTGCCCTGTTCCCTCTCTCTCTCTCTCTGTGCCCTGTTCCCTCTCTCTCTCTGTGCCCTGTTCCCTCTCTCTGTGCCTTGTTCCCTCTCTCTGTGCTCTGTTCCCTCTCTCTCTGTGCCCTGTTCCCTCTCTCTGGGTGCTCTTCCCTCTCTCTCTGTGCTCTGTTCCCTCTCTCTGTGCTCTATTCCCTCTCTCTCTGTGCCCTGTTCCCTCTCTCTCTGTCCAATGTTCCCTCTCTCTCTGTGCTCTGTTCCCTCTCTCTGTGCCCTGTGCCCTCTCTCTATGCTCTGTTCCGTCTCTCTGTGCCATGTTCCCTCTCTCTCTGTGCTCTGTTCCCTCTCTCTGTGCCCTGTTCCCTCTCTCTCTGTGCTCTGTTCCCTCTCTCTGTGCCCTGTTCCCTCTCTCTGTGCCCTGTTCCCTCTCTCTGTGCTCTGTTCCCTCTCTCTCTGTGCTCTGTTCCCACTCTCTGTGCCCTGTTCCCTCTCTCTGTGCTCTGTTCCCTCTCTCTCTGTGCCCTCTTCCCTCTCTCTCTGTGCCATGTTCCCTCTCTCTGTTCTCTATTCCCTCTCTCTGTGCACTCTTCCCTCTCTCTCTGTGCCCTGTTCCCTCTGTACGTGCTCTGTTCCCTCTCTCTATGCCCTGTTCCCTCTCTCTCTGTGCCCTGTTCCCTCTCTCTGTGCCCTCTTCCCTCTCTCTCTGAGCTCTGTTCCCTCTCTCTGTGCTCTATTCCCTCTCTCTCTGTGCCCTTTTTCCTCACTCTGTGCCCTGTTCCCTCTCTCTCTGTGCCCTGTTCCCTCTCTCTCTGTGCCCTGTTCCCTCTCTCTCTGTGCTCTGTTCCCTCTCTCTGTGCCCTGTTCCCTCTCTCTGTGCCCTGTTCCCTCTCTCTGTGCTCTGTTCCCTCTCTCTCTGTGCTCTGTTCCCACTCTCTGTGCCCTGTTCCCTCTCTCTGTGCTCTGTTCCCTCTCTCTCTGTGCCCTCTTCCCTCTCTCTCTGTGCCCTGTTTCCTCTCTCTGTGCTCTGTTCCTTCTCTCCCTGTGCCCTGTTCACTCTCTCCATGTGCCCTGTTCCCTCTGTACGTGCTCTGTTCCCTCTCTCTATGCCCTGTTCCCTCTCTCTCTGTGCCCTGTTCCCTCTCTCTGTGCCCTCTTCCCTCTCTCTCTGAGCTCTGTTCCCTCTCTCTGTGCTCTATTCCCTCTCTCTCTGTGCCCTTTTTCCTCACTCTGTGCCCTGTTCCCTCTCTCTCTGTGCCCTGTTCCCTCTCTCTCTGTGCCCTGTTCCCTCTCTCTGTGCTCTGTTCCCTCTCTCTATGCCCTGTTCCCTCTCTGTCTGTGCTCTGTTCCCTCTCTCTGTGCCCTGTTCCCTCTCTCTGTGCCCTGTTCCCTCTCTCTGTGCTCTGTTCCCTCTCTCAATGCCCTGTTCCCTCTCTCTGTGCTCTGTTCCCTCTCTCTATGATCTGTACCCTCTCTCTCTGTGCCATGTTCCCTCTCTCTGTGCTCTATTCCCTCTCTCTGTGCCCTGTTCCCTCTCTCTGTGCCCTGTTCCCTCTCTCTGTGCTCTGTTCCCTCTCTCTGTGCCCTGTTCCCTCTCTCTGTGCTCTGTTCCCTCTCTCAATGCCCTGTTCCCTCTCTCTGTGCTCTGTTCCCTCTCTCTATGATCTGTACCCTCTCTCTCTGTGCCATGTTCCCTCTCTCTGTGCTCTATTCCCTCTCTCTGTGCCCTGTTCCCTCTCTCTGTGCCCTGTTCCCTCTCTCTCTGTGCTCTGTTCCCTCTCTCTCTGTGCTCTGTTCCCTCTCTCTGTGCCCTGTTCAGTCTCTCTCTGTGCCCTGTTCCTCTCTCTCTGTGCCCTGTTCCCTCTCTCTGTGCCCTGTTCCCTCTCTCTGTGCCCTGTTCCCTCTCTCAATGCCCTGTTCCCTCTCTCTGTGCTCTGTTCCCTCTCTCTATGATCTGTACCCTCTCTCTCTGTGCCATGTTCCCTCTCTCTGTGCTCTGTTCTGTCTCTCTGTGCTCTGTTCCCTCTCTCTGTGCCCTGTTCAGTCTCTCTCTGTGCCCTGTTCCTCTCTCTCTGTGCCCTGTTCCCTCTCTCTGTGCCCTGTTCCCTCTCTCTGTGCCCTGTTCCCACTCTCTGTGCCCTGTTCCCTCTCTCTGTGCCCTGTTCCCTCTCTCTGTGCTCTGTTCCCTCTCTCTGTGCCCTTTTCAGTCTCTCTCTGTGCCCTGTTCCTCTGTCTCTGTGCTCTATTCCCTCTCTCTCTGTGCCCTGTTCCCTCTCTCTGTGCTCTATTCCCTCTCTCTCTGTGCTCTCTTCCCTTTCTCTCTGTGCCCTGTTCCCTCTCTCTCTGTGCCCTGTTCCCTCTCTCTGTGCCCTGTTCCCTCTCTCTCTGTGCTCTGTTCCCTCTCTCAATGCCCTGTTCCCCCTCTCTCTGTGCTCTGTTCCCTCTCTCTCTGTGCCATGTTCCCTCTCTCTGTGCCCAGTTACCGCTCTCTCTGTGCTCTGTTCCCTCTCTCTATGCACTGTTCCCTCTCTCTCTGTGCTCTGTTCCCTCTCTCTATGCCCTGTTCCCTCTCTCTGTGCCCTCTTCCCTCTCTCTCTGGGCTCTGTTCCCTCTCTCTCTGGGCTCTGTTCCCTCTCTCTCTGTGCCCTGTTCCCTCTCTCCCAATGCCCAGTTCCCTCTCTCTGTGCCCTGTTTCCTTACTCTGTGCTCTGTTCCCTCTCTCCCTGTGCCCTGTTCCCTCTCTCTGTGCCCTGTTTAGTCTCTCTCTGTGCCCTGTTCCTCTGTCTCTGTGCCCTGTTCCCTCTCTCTGTGCTCTATTCCCTCTCTCTCTGTGCTCTCTTCCCTTTCTCTCTGTGCCCTGTTCCCTCTCTCTCTGTGCCCTGTTCCCTCTCTCTGTGCCCTGTTCCCTCTCTCTGTGCCTAGTTACCTCTCTCTCTGTGCCGTGTTCCCTCTCTCTGTGCACTGTTCCCTCTCTCTCTGTGCTCTGTTCCCTCTCTCTATGCCCTGTTCCCTCTCGCTGTGCCCTCTTCCCTCTCTCTCTGTGCTCTGTTCCCTCTCTCTATGCCCTGTTCCCTCTCTCTGTGCCCTCTTCCCTCTCTCTCTGTGCCCTGTTCCCTCTCTCTGTGCCCTGTTCCCTCTCTCTGTGCTCTCTTCCCTCTCTCTGGGTGCTCTGTTCCCTCCATCTGTGCCCTGTACCCTCTTTCACTGTGCCTTGCCCCCTCTCTCTGTGCTCTGTTCCCTCTCTCTGTGCTCTGTTCCCTCTCTCTCTGTGCCGTGTTCCCTCTCTCTGTGCTCTGTTCCCTCTCTCTCTGTGCCGTGTTCCCTCTCTCTGTGCTCTGTTCCCTCTCTCTCTGTGCTCTGTTCTCTCTCTCCCTCTGTGCTCTGTTCCCTCTCTCTGTGCCCTGTTCCCTCTCTCTGTGCCCTGTTCCCTCTCTCTGTGCACTGTTCCCTCTCTCTCTGTGCTCTGTTCCCTCTCTCTATGCCCTGTTCCCTCTCGCTGTGCCCTCTTCCCTCTCTCTCTGTGCTCTGTTCCCTCTGTCTATGCCCTGTTCCCTCTCTCTGTGCCCTCTTCCCTCTCTCTCTGTGCCCTGTTCCCTCTCTCTGTGCCCTGTTCCCTCTCTCTGTGCTCTCTTCCCTCTCTCTGGGTGCTCTGTTCCCTCCATCTGTGCCCTGTACCCTCTTTCACTGTGCCTTGCCCCCTCTCTCTGTGCTCTGTTCCCTCTCTCTCTGTGCCCTGTTCCCTCTCTCTCTGTGCTCTGTTCCCTCTCTCTATGCCCTGTTCCCTCTCTCTCTGTGCTCTATTCCCTCTCTGTCTGTGCTCTGTTCCCTCTCTCTGTGCCCTGTTCCCTCTCTCTGTGCCCTGTTCCCTCTCTCTGTGCTCTGTTCCCTCTCTCTCTGTGCTCTGTTCCCTCTCTCTCTGTGCCATGTTCCCTTTCTCTGTGCTCTATTCCCTCTCTCTGTGCTCTGTTCCCTCTCTCTCTGTGCTCTGTTCCCTCTCTCTATGCCCTGTTCCTTCTCTCTATGCCCCGTTCCCTCTCTCTGTGCCCTCTTCCCTCTCTCTCTGTGCTCTGTTCCCTCTCTCTATGCCCTGTTCCCTCTCTCTATGCCCTGTTCCCTCTCTCTGTGCACTCTTCCCTCTCTCTCTGTGCCATGTTCCCTGTTCTGTGCTCTATTCCCTCTCTCTTTGTGCTATGTTCCCTCTCTCTGTGCTCTATTCCCTCTCTCTCTCTGCCCTGTTCCCTTCCTCTGTGCCCTCTTCCCTCTCTCTGTACCCTGTTCCCTCTCTCTGTGCTCTGTTCCCTCTCTCTCTGTGCTCTCTTCCCTCTCTCTCTGTGCTCTCTTCCCTCTCTCTCTGTGCCCTGTTCCCTCTCTCTGTGCCCTGTTCCCTCTCTCTGTGCCCAGTTACCTCTCTCTCTGTGCTCTGTTCCCTCTCTCCCTGTGCCCTGTTCCCTCTCTCTCTGTGCCCTGTTCCCTCTCTCTGTGCCGTGTTCCCTCTCTCTGTGCCCAGTTACCTCTCTCTCTGTGCTCTGTTCCCTCTCTCTATGCCCTGTTCCCTCTCTCTCTGTGCTCTGTTCCCTCTCTCTATGCCCTGTTCCCTCTCGCTGTGCCCTCTTCCCTCTCTCTCTGGGCTCTGCTCACTCTCTCTGTGTGCTCTGTTCCCTCTTTCTCTGTGCTCTGTTCCCTCTCTCCCTTTGCCCTGTTCCCTCTCTCTGTGCCCTGTTCCCTCTCTCTGTGCCCTGTTCCCTCTCTCTCTCTCTCTGTGCCCTGTTCCCTCTCTCTCTCTGTGCCCTGTTCCCTCTCTCTGTGCCTTGTTCCCTCCCTCTGTGCTCTGTTCCCTCTCTCTCTGTGCCCTGTTCCCTCTCTCTGGGTGCTCTTCCCTCTCTCTCTGTGCTCTGTTCCCTCTCTCTATGCCCTGTACCCTCTCTCTGTGCCCTCTTCCCTCTCTCTCTGGGCTCTGCTCGCTCTCTCTGTGTGCTCTGTTCCCTCTCTCTCTGTGCTCTGTTCCCTCTCTCCCTTTGCCCTGTTCCCTCTCTCTGTGCTCTGTTCCCTCTCTCTGTGCTCTGTTCCGTCTCTCTGTGCTCTGTTCCCTCTCTCTGTGCTCTATTCCCTCTCTCTCTGTGCCCTGTTCCCTCTCTCTCTGTGCAATGTTCCCTCTCTCTCTGTGCTCTGTTCCCTCTCTCCCTGTGCCCTGTTCCCTCTCTCTCTGTGCCCTGTTCCCTCTCTCTGTGCCGTGTTCCCTCTCTCTGTGCCCAGTTACCTCTCTCTCTGTGCTCTGTTCCCTCTCTCTATGCCCTGTTCCCTCTCTCTCTGTGCTCTGTTCCCTCTCTCTATGCCCTGTTCCCTCTCGCTGTGCCCTCTTCCCTCTCTCTCTGGGCTCTGCTCGCTCTCTCTGTGTGCTCTGTTCCCTCTCTCTCTGTGCTCTGTTCCCTCTCTCCCTTTGCCCTGTTCCCTCTCTCTGTGCTCTGTTCCCTCTCTCTGTGCTCTGTTCCGTCTCTCTGTGCTCTGTTCCGTCTCTCTGTGCTCTGTTCCCTCTCTCTCTGTGCTCTGTTCCCTCTCTCTGTGCCCTGTTCCCTCTCTCTCTGTGCTCTGTTCCCTCTCTCTGTGCCCTGTTTGCTCTCTCTGTGCCCTCTTCCCTCTCTCTCTCTGTGCCTTGTTCCCTCTCTCATGCCCTCTTCCCTCTCTCTCCGTGCTCTGTTTTATCTCTCTATGCCCTGTTCCCTCTCTCTCTGTGCCATGTTCCCTCTCTCTGTGCTCTGTTCCCTCTCTCCGTGCTCTCTTCCCTCTCTCTCTGTGCTCTGTTTCCTCTCTCTCTGTGCCCTCTTCCCTCTCTCTGTGCCCCTTTCCCTCTCTCTCTGTGCCATGTTCCCTCTCTCTGTGCTCTATTCCCTCTCTCTCTGTGCTCTGTTCCATCTCTCCCTGTGCTCTGTTCCCTCTCTCTATGCCCTGTTGCCTCTCTCTATGCCCTTTTCCCTCTCTCTGTGCTCCGTTCCCTCTCTCTATGCCCTGTACCCTCTCTCTGTGCCCTCTTCCCTCTCTCTCTGGGCTCTGCTCCCTCTCTCTGTGTGCTCTGTTCCCTCTCTCTCTGTGCTCTGTTCCCTCTCTCCCTTTGCCCTGTTCCCTCTCTCTGTGCCCTGTTTCCTCACTCTGTTCTCTGTTCCCTCTCTCCCTGTGCCCTGTTCCCTCTCTCTGTGCCCTGTTCCCTCTCTCTCTCTCTGTGCCCTGTTCCCTCTCTCTCCCTGTGCCCTGTTCCCTCTCTCTGTGCCCTGTTCCCTCTCTCTCTCTGTGCCCTGTTCCCTCTCTCTCTGTGCCCTGTTCCCTCTCTCTGTGCCCAGTTACCTCTCTCTCTGTGCCCTGTTCCCTCTCTCTGTGCCCTGTTCCCTATCTGTCTGTGCTCTGTTCCCTCTCTCTGTGCCCTGTTCCCTCTCTCTGTGCTCTGTTCCCTCTCTCAATGCCCTGTTCCCTCTCTCTGTGCCCTGTTCCCTCTCTCTGTGCCCTGTTCCCTCTCTGTCTGTGCTCTGTTCCGTCTCTCTGTGCTCTGTTCCGTCTCTCTGTGCTCTGTTCCCTCTCTCTCTGTGCTCTGTTCCCTCTCTCTGTGCCCTGTTCCCTCTCTTTCTGTGCTCTGTTCCCTCTCTCTGTGCCCTGTTCCCTCTCTCTGTGCCCTGTTCCCTCTCTCTCTGTGTCCTCTTCCCTCTCTCTCTGTGCCATGTTCCCTCTCTTTGTTCTCTATTCCCTCTCTCTGTGCTCTGTTCCCTCTCTCTCTGTGCTCTGTTCCCTCTCTGTATGCCCTGTTCCCTCTCTCTATGCCCCGTTCCCTCTCTCTGTGCCCTCTTCCCTCTCTGTCTGTGCTCTGTTCCCTCTCTCTATGCCCTGTTCCCTCTCCCTGTGCCCTGTTCCTTCTCTCTGTGCCCTGTTTCCTCTCTCTGTGCCCTGTTCACTCTCTCCATGTGCCCTGTTCACTCTCTCTGCGCCCTCTTCCCTCTCTCTGTGTGCTCTGTTCCCTCTCTCTGTGCCCTGTTCCCTCTCTGTATGCCCTGTTCCCTCTCTCTATGCCCCGTTCCCTCTCTCTGTGCCCTCTTCCCTCTCTGTCTGTGCTCTGTTCCCTCTCTCTATGCCCTGTTCCCTCTCCCTGTGCCCTGTTCCTTCTCTCTGTGCCCTGTTTCCTCTCTCTGTGCCCTGTTCACTCTCTCCATGTGCCCTGTTCACTCTCTCTGCGCCCTCTTCCCTCTCTCTGTGTGCTCTGTTCCCTCTCTCTGTGCCCTGTTCCCTCTCTCTATGCCCTGTTCCCTCTCTCTGTGTTCTGTTCCCTCTCTCTGTGCCCTCTTCCCTCTCTCTGTGCCCTCTTCCCTCTCTCTCTGCTGTGTTCTCTCTCTCTCTGTGCTCTGTTCCCTCTCTCTCTGTGCCCTGTTCACTCTCTCTGTGCTCTGTTCCTTCTCTCCCTGTGCCCTGTTCACTCTCTCCATGTGCCCTGTTCCCTCTGTACGTGCTCTGTTCCCTCTCTCTATGCCCTGTTCCCTCTCTCTCTGTGCCCTGTTCCCTCTCTCTGTGCCCTCTTCCCTCTCTCTCTGAGCTCTGTTCCCTCTCTCTGTGCTCTATTCCCTCTCTCTCTGTGCCCTTTTTCCTCACTCTGTGCCCTGTTCCCTCTCTCTCTGTGCCCTGTTCCCTCTCTCTCTGTGCCCTGTTCCCTCTCTCTGTGCTCTGTTCCCTCTCTCTATGCCCTGTTCCCTCTCTGTCTGTGCTCTGTTCCCTCTCTCTGTGCCCTGTTCCCTCTCTCTGTGCCCTGTTCCCTCTCTCTGTGCTCTGTTCCCTCTCTCAATGCCCTGTTCCCTCTCTCTGTGCTCTGTTCCCTCTCTCTATGATCTGTACCCTCTCTCTCTGTGCCATGTTCCCTCTCTCTGTGCTCTATTCCCTCTCTCTGTGCCCTGTTCCCTCTCTCTGTGCCCTGTTCCCTCTCTCTGTGCTCTGTTCCCTCTCTCTGTGCCCTGTTCCCTCTCTCTGTGCTCTGTTCCCTCTCTCAATGCCCTGTTCCCTCTCTCTGTGCTCTGTTCCCTCTCTCTATGATCTGTACCCTCTCTCTCTGTGCCATGTTCCCTCTCTCTGTGCTCTATTCCCTCTCTCTGTGCCCTGTTCCCTCTCTCTGTGCCCTGTTCCCTCTCTCTCTGTGCTCTGTTCCCTCTCTCTCTGTGCTCTGTTCCCTCTCTCTGTGCCCTGTTCAGTCTCTCTCTGTGCCCTGTTCCTCTCTCTCTGTGCCCTGTTCCCTCTCTCTGTGCCCTGTTCCCTCTCTCTGTGCCCTGTTCCCTCTCTCAATGCCCTGTTCCCTCTCTCTGTGCTCTGTTCCCTCTCTCTATGATCTGTACCCTCTCTCTCTGTGCCATGTTCCCTCTCTCTGTGCTCTGTTCTGTCTCTCTGTGCTCTGTTCCCTCTCTCTGTGCCCTGTTCAGTCTCTCTCTGTGCCCTGTTCCTCTCTCTCTGTGCCCTGTTCCCTCTCTCTGTGCCCTGTTCCCACTCTCTGTGCCCTGTTCCCTCTCTCTGTGCCCTGTTCCCTCTCTCTGTGCTCTGTTCCCTCTCTCTGTGCCCTTTTCAGTCTCTCTCTGTGCCCTGTTCCTCTGTCTCTGTGCTCTATTCCCTCTCTCTCTGTGCCCTGTTCCCTCTCTCTGTGCTCTATTCCCTCTCTCTCTGTGCTCTCTTCCCTTTCTCTCTGTGCCCTGTTCCCTCTCTCTCTGTGCCCTGTTCCCTCTCTCTGTGCCCTGTTCCCTCTCTCTCTGTGCTCTGTTCCCTCTCTCAATGCCCTGTTCCCCCTCTCTCTGTGCTCTGTTCCCTCTCTCTCTGTGCCATGTTCCCTCTCTCTGTGCCCAGTTACCGCTCTCTCTGTGCTCTGTTCCCTCTCTCTATGCACTGTTCCCTCTCTCTCTGTGCTCTGTTCCCTCTCTCTATGCCCTGTTCCCTCTCTCTGTGCCCTCTTCCCTCTCTCTCTGGGCTCTGTTCCCTCTCTCTCTGGGCTCTGTTCCCTCTCTCTCTGTGCCCTGTTCCCTCTCTCCCAATGCCCAGTTCCCTCTCTCTGTGCCCTGTTTCCTTACTCTGTGCTCTGTTCCCTCTCTCCCTGTGCCCTGTTCCCTCTCTCTGTGCCCTGTTTAGTCTCTCTCTGTGCCCTGTTCCTCTGTCTCTGTGCCCTGTTCCCTCTCTCTGTGCTCTATTCCCTCTCTCTCTGTGCTCTCTTCCCTTTCTCTCTGTGCCCTGTTCCCTCTCTCTCTGTGCCCTGTTCCCTCTCTCTGTGCCCTGTTCCCTCTCTCTGTGCCTAGTTACCTCTCTCTCTGTGCCGTGTTCCCTCTCTCTGTGCACTGTTCCCTCTCTCTCTGTGCTCTGTTCCCTCTCTCTATGCCCTGTTCCCTCTCGCTGTGCCCTCTTCCCTCTCTCTCTGTGCTCTGTTCCCTCTCTCTATGCCCTGTTCCCTCTCTCTGTGCCCTCTTCCCTCTCTCTCTGTGCCCTGTTCCCTCTCTCTGTGCCCTGTTCCCTCTCTCTGTGCTCTCTTCCCTCTCTCTGGGTGCTCTGTTCCCTCCATCTGTGCCCTGTACCCTCTTTCACTGTGCCTTGCCCCCTCTCTCTGTGCTCTGTTCCCTCTCTCTCTGTGCCGTGTTCCCTCTCTCTGTGCTCTGTTCCCTCTCTCTCTGTGCCGTGTTCCCTCTCTCTGTGCTCTGTTCCCTCTCTCTCTGTGCTCTGTTCTCTCTCTCCCTCTGTGCTCTGTTCCCTCTCTCTGTGCCCTGTTCCCTCTCTCTGTGCCCTGTTCCCTCTCTCTGTGCACTGTTCCCTCTCTCTCTGTGCTCTGTTCCCTCTCTCTATGCCCTGTTCCCTCTCGCTGTGCCCTCTTCCCTCTCTCTCTGTGCTCTGTTCCCTCTGTCTATGCCCTGTTCCCTCTCTCTGTGCCCTCTTCCCTCTCTCTCTGTGCCCTGTTCCCTCTCTCTGTGCCCTGTTCCCTCTCTCTGTGCTCTCTTCCCTCTCTCTGGGTGCTCTGTTCCCTCCATCTGTGCCCTGTACCCTCTTTCACTGTGCCTTGCCCCCTCTCTCTGTGCTCTGTTCCCTCTCTCTCTGTGCCCTGTTCCCTCTCTCTCTGTGCTCTGTTCCCTCTCTCTATGCCCTGTTCCCTCTCTCTCTGTGCTCTATTCCCTCTCTGTCTGTGCTCTGTTCCCTCTCTCTGTGCCCTGTTCCCTCTCTCTGTGCCCTGTTCCCTCTCTCTGTGCTCTGTTCCCTCTCTCTCTGTGCTCTGTTCCCTCTCTCTCTGTGCCATGTTCCCTTTCTCTGTGCTCTATTCCCTCTCTCTGTGCTCTGTTCCCTCTCTCTCTGTGCTCTGTTCCCTCTCTCTATGCCCTGTTCCTTCTCTCTATGCCCCGTTCCCTCTCTCTGTGCCCTCTTCCCTCTCTCTCTGTGCTCTGTTCCCTCTCTCTATGCCCTGTTCCCTCTCTCTATGCCCTGTTCCCTCTCTCTGTGCACTCTTCCCTCTCTCTCTGTGCCATGTTCCCTGTTCTGTGCTCTATTCCCTCTCTCTTTGTGCTATGTTCCCTCTCTCTGTGCTCTATTCCCTCTCTCTCTCTGCCCTGTTCCCTTCCTCTGTGCCCTCTTCCCTCTCTCTGTACCCTGTTCCCTCTCTCTGTGCTCTGTTCCCTCTCTCTCTGTGCTCTCTTCCCTCTCTCTCTGTGCTCTCTTCCCTCTCTCTCTGTGCCCTGTTCCCTCTCTCTGTGCCCTGTTCCCTCTCTCTGTGCCCAGTTACCTCTCTCTCTGTGCTCTGTTCCCTCTCTCCCTGTGCCCTGTTCCCTCTCTCTCTGTGCCCTGTTCCCTCTCTCTGTGCCGTGTTCCCTCTCTCTGTGCCCAGTTACCTCTCTCTCTGTGCTCTGTTCCCTCTCTCTATGCCCTGTTCCCTCTCTCTCTGTGCTCTGTTCCCTCTCTCTATGCCCTGTTCCCTCTCGCTGTGCCCTCTTCCCTCTCTCTCTGGGCTCTGCTCACTCTCTCTGTGTGCTCTGTTCCCTCTTTCTCTGTGCTCTGTTCCCTCTCTCCCTTTGCCCTGTTCCCTCTCTCTGTGCCCTGTTCCCTCTCTCTGTGCCCTGTTCCCTCTCTCTCTCTCTCTGTGCCCTGTTCCCTCTCTCTCTCTGTGCCCTGTTCCCTCTCTCTGTGCCTTGTTCCCTCCCTCTGTGCTCTGTTCCCTCTCTCTCTGTGCCCTGTTCCCTCTCTCTGGGTGCTCTTCCCTCTCTCTCTGTGCTCTGTTCCCTCTCTCTATGCCCTGTACCCTCTCTCTGTGCCCTCTTCCCTCTCTCTCTGGGCTCTGCTCGCTCTCTCTGTGTGCTCTGTTCCCTCTCTCTCTGTGCTCTGTTCCCTCTCTCCCTTTGCCCTGTTCCCTCTCTCTGTGCTCTGTTCCGTCTCTCTGTGCTCTGTTCCCTCTCTCTGTGCTCTATTCCCTCTCTCTCTGTGCCCTGTTCCCTCTCTCTCTGTGCAATGTTCCCTCTCTCTCTGTGCTCTGTTCCCTCTCTCCCTGTGCCCTGTTCCCTCTCTCTCTGTGCCCTGTTCCCTCTCTCTGTGCCGTGTTCCCTCTCTCTGTGCCCAGTTACCTCTCTCTCTGTGCTCTGTTCCCTCTCTCTATGCCCTGTTCCCTCTCTCTCTGTGCTCTGTTCCCTCTCTCTATGCCCTGTTCCCTCTCGCTGTGCCCTCTTCCCTCTCTCTCTGTGCTCTGTTCCCTCTCTCTATGCCCTGTACCCTCTCTCTGTGCCCTCTTCCCTCTCTCTCTGGGCTCTGCTCGCTCTCTCTGTGTGCTCTGTTCCCTCTCTCTCTGTGCTCTGTTCCCTCTCTCCCTTTGCCCTGTTCCCTCTCTCTGTGCTCTGTTCCCTCTCTCTGTGCTCTGTTCCGTCTCTCTGTGCTCTGTTCCGTCTCTCTGTGCTCTGTTCCCTCTCTCTCTGTGCTCTGTTCCCTCTCTCTGTGCCCTGTTCCCTCTCTCTCTGTGCTCTGTTCCCTCTCTCTGTGCCCTGTTTGCTCTCTCTGTGCCCTCTTCCCTCTCTCTCTCTGTGCCTTGTTCCCTCTCTCATGCCCTCTTCCCTCTCTCTCCGTGCTCTGTTTTATCTCTCTATGCCCTGTTCCCTCTCTCTCTGTGCCATGTTCCCTCTCTCTGTGCTCTGTTCCCTCTCTCCGTGCTCTCTTCCCTCTCTCTCTGTGCCCTATTCCCTCTCTCTGTGCTCTGTTCCCTCTCTCTATGCCCTGTTCCCTCTCTCTGTGCCCTGTTCCGTCTCTCTCTGTGCCCTGTTCCTCTCTCTCTGTGCCCTGTTCCCTCTCTCTGTGCCCTGTTCCCTCTCTCTGTGCCCTGTTCCCTCTCTCTGTGCTCTGTTCCCTCTCTCTCTGTGCCCTGTTCCCTCTCTCTGTGCCCTGTTCAGTCTCTCTCTGTGCCCTGTTCCTCTGTCTCTGTGCCCTGTTCCCTCTCTCTGTGCTCTATTCCCTCTCTCTCTGTGCTCTCTTCCCTTTCTCTCTGTGCCCTGTTCCCTCTCTCTGTGCCCTGTTCCCTCTCTCTGTGCCCTGTTCCCTCTCTCTGTGCCTAGTTACCTCTCTCTCTGTGCTCTGTTCCCTCTCTCAATGCCCTGTTCCCCCTCTCTCTGTGCTCTGTTCCCTCTCTCTCTGTGCCGTGTTCCCTCTCTCTGTGCCGAGTTACCTCTCTCTCTGTGCTCTGTACCCTCTCTCTATGCCCTGTTCCCTCTCCCTGTGCCCTGTTCCCTCTCTCTGTGCCCTGTTTCCTCTCTCTGTGCTCTGTTCCCTCTCTCTGTGCCCTGTTCCCTCTCTCTGTGCCCTGTTTCCTCTCTCTGTGCTCTGTTCCCTCTCTCTCTGTGCCCTGTTCCCTCTCTCTGTGCCCGCTTCCCTCTCTCTCTGTGCTCTGTTCCCTCTCTCTGTGCTCTCTTCCCTCTCTCTCTGTGCCCTGTTCCCTCTCTCTCTGTGCCCTGTTCCCTCTCTCTGTGCCCTCTTCCCTCTCTCTCTGTGTCTGTTCCCTCTCTCTCTGTGCTCTGTTCCCACTCTCTCTGTGCTCTGTTTCCTCTCTCTCTGTGCCCTCTTCCCTCTCTCTGTGCCCCTTTCCCTCTCTCTCTGTGCCATGTTCCCTCTCTCTGTGCTCTATTCCCTCTCTCTCTGTGCTCTGTTCCATCTCTCCCTGTGCTCTGTTCCCTCTCTCTATGCCCTGTTGCCTCTCTCTATGCCCTTTTCCCTCTCTCTGTGCTCCGTTCCCTCTCTCTATGCCCTGTACCCTCTCTCTGTGCCCTCTTCCCTCTCTCTCTGGGCTCTGCTCCCTCTCTCTGTGTGCTCTGTTCCCTCTCTCTCTGTGCTCTGTTCCCTCTCTCCCTTTGCCCTGTTCCCTCTCTCTGTGCCCTGTTTCCTCACTCTGTTCTCTGTTCCCTCTCTCCCTGTGCCCTGTTCCCTCTCTCTGTGCCCTGTTCCCTCTCTCTCTCTCTGTGCCCTGTTCCCTCTCTCTCCCTGTGCCCTGTTCCCTCTCTCTGTGCCCTGTTCCTTCTCTCTCTCTGTGCCCTGTTCCCTCTCTCTCTGTGCCCTGTTCCCTCTCTCCGTGCCCAGTTACCTCTCTCTCTGTGCCCTGTTCCCTCTCTCTGTGCCCTGTTCCCTATCTGTCTGTGCTCTGTTCCCTCCCTCTGTGCCCTGTTCCCTCTCTCTGTGCTCTGTTCCCTCTCTCAATGCCCTGTTCCCTCTCTCTGTGCCCTGTTCCCTCTCTCTGTGCCCTGTTCCCTCTCTGTCTGTGCTCTGTTCCGTCTCTCTGTGCTCTGTTCCGTCTCTCTGTGCTCTGTTCCCTCTCTCTCTGTGCTCTGTTCCCTCTCTCTGTGCCCTGTTCCCTCTCTTTCTGTGCTCTGTTCCCTCTCTCTGTGCCCTGTTCCCTCTCTCTGTGCCCTGTTCCCTCTCTCTCTGTGTCCTCTTCCCTCTCTCTCTGTGCCATGTTCCCTCTCTTTGTTCTCTATTCCCTCTCTCTGTGCTCTGTTCCCTCTCTCTCTGTGCTCTGTTCCCTCTCTGTATGCCCTGTTCCCTCTCTCTATGCCCCGTTCCCTCTCTCTGTGCCCTCTTCCCTCTCTGTCTGTGCTCTGTTCCCTCTCTCTATGCCCTGTTCCCTCTCCCTGTGCCCTGTTCCTTCTCTCTGTGCCCTGTTTCCTCTCTCTGTGCCCTGTTCACTCTCTCCATGTGCCCTGTTCACTCTCTCTGCGCCCTCTTCCCTCTCTCTGTGTGCTCTGTTCCCTCTCTCTGTGCCCTGTTCCCTCTCTCTATGCCCTGTTCCCTCTCTCTGTGTTCTGTTCCCTCTCTCTGTGCCCTCTTCCCTCTCTCTGTGCCCTCTTCCCTCTCTCTCTGCTGTGTTCTCTCTCTCTCTGTGCTCTGTTCCCTCTCTCTCTGTGCCCTGTTCACTCTCTCTGCGCCCTCTTCCCTCTCTCTGTGTGCTCTGTTCCCTCTCTCTGTGCCCTGTTCCCTCTCTCTATGCCCTGTTCCCTCTTTCTGTGTTCTGTTCCCTCTCTCTGTGCCCTCTTCCCTCTCTCTCTGCTCTGTTCCCTCTCTCTCTGTGCTCTGTTCCCTCTCTCTCTGTGCCCTGTTCCCTCTCTCTCTGTGCCCTGTTCCCTCTCTCTGTGCCCTCTTCCCTCTCCTTCTCTGCTCTGTTCCCTCTCTCTCTGTGCTCTGTTCCCTCTCTCTGTGCCCTGTTCCCTCTCTCTATGCCCCGTTCCCTCTCTCCGTGCCCTCTTCCCTCTCCCTCTGTGCTCTCTTCCCTCTCTCTCTGTGCTCTGTTCCCTCTCTCTGTGCCCTGTTTCCTCTCTCTGTGCCCTGTTCCCTCTCTCTGTGTTCTGTTCCCTCCCTCTGTGTCCTGTTCTCTCTCTCTGTGCCCTGTTCCCTCTCTCTGTCCTCTGTTCCCTCTCTCTGGGTGCTCTGTTCGCTCCCTCTGTGCCCTGTACCCTCTTTCACTGTGCCTTGCCCCCTCTCTCTGTGTGCTCTTTTCTCTCTCTCTCTCTGTGCTCTATTCCCTCTCTCTCTGTGCCCTGTTCCCTCTCTCTCTGTGCCCCGTTCCTCTCTCTCTGTGCCCTGTTCCCTCTCTCTATGCCCTGTTCCCTCTCTGTCTGTGCTCTGTTCCCTGTTTCTGTGCTCTCTTCCCTCTCTCTCTGTGCCCTGATCCCTCTCTCTGTGCCCAGTTACCTCTCTCTCTGTGCTCTGTTCCCTCTCTCTATGCCCTGTTCCCTCTCTGTCTGTGCTCTGTTCCCTCTCTCTGTGCCCTGTTCCCTCTCTCTGTGCCCTGTTCCCTCTGTCTGTGCTCTGTTCCCTCTCTCTATGATCTGTACCCTCTCTCTCTGTGCTCTTTTCCCTCTCTCTCTGTGCTCTGTTCCCTCTCTCTATGCCCTGTTCCCTCTCTCTCTAAGCCCTGTTCCCTCTCTCTCTGTGCCCTGTTCCCTCTCTCTGTGCCCTGTTCCCTCTCTCTCTGTGCCCTGTTCCCTCTCTCTGTGCCCTCTTCCCACTCTCTCTCTGTGCCATGTTCCCTGTCTCTGTGCTCTCTTCCCTCTCTCTCTGTGCCCTGTTCCCTCTCTCTGTGCTCTGTTCCCTCTCTCTCTGTGCCCTCTTCCCTCTCTCTCTGTGCCATGTTCCCTCTCTCTGTGCTCTATTCCCTCTCTCTGTGCTCTGTTCCCTCTCTCTCTGTGCTCTGTTCCCTCTCTCTATGCCCTGTTCCTTCTCTCTATGTCCCGTTCCCTCTCTCTGTGCCCTCTTCCCTCTCTCTCTGTGCTCTGTTCCCTCTCTCTATGCCCTGTTCCCTCTCTCTATGCCCTGTTCCCTCTCTCTGTGCCCTCTTCCCTCTCTCTCTGTGCTCTATTCCCTCTCTCTTTGTGCTCTGTTCCCTCTCTCTGTGCTCTGTACCCTCTCTCTGTGCTCTATTCCCTCTCTCTCTCTGCCCTGTTCCCTTCCTCTGTGCCCTGTTCCCTCTCACTGTGCTCTGTTCCCTCGCTCTGTGCCCAGTTACCTCTCTCTGTGCCCAGTTACCTCTCTCTCTGTGCTCTATTTCCTCTCTCTCTGTGCTCTCTTCCCTCTCTCTCTGTGCCCTGTTCCCTCGCTCTCTGTGCTCTCTTCCCTCTCTCTCTGTGCCCTGTTCCCTCTCTCTCTGTGCCCTGTTCCCTCTCTCTGTGCCCTGTTCCCTCTCTCTGTGCCCAGTTACCTCTCTCTCTGTGCCCTGTTCCCTCTCTCTCTGTACCCTGTTCCCTCTCTCTCTGTGCCCTGTTCCCTCTCTCTGTGCCGTGTTCCCTCTCTCTGTGCCCAGTTACCTCTCTCTCTGTGCTCTGTTCCCTCTCTCTATGCCCTGTTCCCTCTATCTCTGTGCTCTGTTCCCTCTCTCTATGCCCTGTTCCCTCTCGCTGTGCCCTCTTCCCTCTCTCTCTGTGCTCCGTTCCCTCTCTCTATGCCCTGTACCCTCTCTCTGTGCCCTCTTCCCTCTCTCTCTGGGCTCTGCTCCCTCTCTCTGTGTGCTCTGTTCCCTCTCTCTCTGTGCTCTGTTCCCTCTCTCCCTTTGCCCTGTTCCCTCTCTCTGTGCCCTGTTTCCTCACTCTGTTCTCTGTTCCCTCTCTCCCTGTGCCCTGTTCCCTCTCTCTGTGCCCTGTTCCCTCTCTCTCTCTCTGTGCCCTGTTCCCTCTCTCTCCCTGTGCCCTGTTCCCTCTCTCTGTGCCCTGTTCCCTCTCTCTCTCTCTGTGCCCTGTTCCCTCTCTCTCTGTGCCCTGTTCCCTCTCTCTGTGCCCAGTTACCTCTCTCTCTGTGCCCTGTTCCCTCTCTCTGTGCCCTGTTCCCTATCTGTCTGTGCTCTGTTCCCTCTCTCTGTGCCCTGTTCCCTCTCTCTGTGCTCTGTTCCCTCTCTCAATGCCCTGTTCCCTCTCTCTGTGCCCTGTTCCCTCTCTCTGTGCCCTGTTCCCTCTCTGTCTGTGCTCTGTTCCGTCTCTCTGTGCTCTGTTCCGTCTCTCTGTGCTCTGTTCCCTCTCTCTCTGTGCTCTGTTCCCTCTCTCTGTGCCCTGTTCCCTCTCTCTCTGTGCTCTGTTCCCTCTCTCTGTGCCCTGTTCCCTCTCTCTGTGCCCTGTTCCCTCTCTCTCTGTGTCCTCTTCCCTGTCTCTCTGTGCCATGTTCCCTCTCTTTGTTCTCTATTCCCTCTCTCTGTGCTCTGTTCCCTCTCTCTCTGTGCCCTGCCCCCTCTCTCTGTGCCCTCTTCCCTCTCTCTCTGTGCTCTGTTCCCTCTCTCTGTGCCCTGTTGCCTCTCTCTGTGCCCTCTTCCCTCTCTCACTGTGTCCTATTCCCTCTCTCTCTGTGCTCTGTTCCCTCTCTCTGTGCCCTGTTCCCTCTCTCTATGCCCTGTTCCCTCTCTCTGAGCCCTCTTCCCTCTCTCTCTGTGTCCTCTTCCCTCTCTCTCTGTGCTCTGTTCCCTCTCTCTGTGCCCTGTTCCCTCTCTCTGTTCTCTGTTCCCTCTCTCTCTGTGCTCTGTTCCCACTCTCTCTGTGCTCTGTTCTCTCTCTCTCTGTGCTCTGTTCCCTCTCTCTGTGCTCTGTTCCCTCTCTCTCTGTGCCCTGTTCCCTCTCTCTCTGTGCCCTCTTTCCTCTCTCTGTGCCCTCTTCCCTCTCTCTCTGTGCTCTGTTCCATCTCTCCCTGTGCTCTGTTCCCTCTCTCTATGCCCTGTTCCTTCTCTCTCTAAGCCCTGTTCCCTCTCTCTCTGTGCCCTGTTCCCTCTCTCTGTGCCCTGTTCCCTCTCTCTCTGTGCCCTGTTCCCTCTCTGTGCCCTCTTCCCACTCTCTCTCTGTGCCATGTTCCCTGTCTCTGTGCTCTCTTCCCTCTCTCTCTGTGCTCTGTTCCCTCTCTCTGTGCTCTGTACCCTCTCTCTGTGCTCTATTCCCTCTCTCTCTCTGCCCTGTCCCCTCTCTCTGTGCCCCGTTCCTCTCTCTCTGTGCCCTGTTCCCTCTCTCTGTGCCCTGTTCCCTCTCTCTATGCCCTCTTCCCTCTCTCTCTATGCTCTGTTCCCTCTCTCTGTGCCCTGTTCCCTCTCTCTATGCCCTGTTCCCTCTCTCTGAGCCCTCTTCCCTCTCTCTCTGTGTCCTCTTCCCTCTCTCTCTGTGCTCTGTTCCCACTCTCTCTGTGCTCTGTTCTCTCTCTCTCTGTGCTCTGTTCCCTCTCTCTGTGCTCTGTTCCCTCTCTCTCTGTGCCCTGTTCCCTCTCTCTCTGTGCCCTCTTTCCTCTCTCTGTGCCCTCTTCCCTCTCTCTCTGTGCTCTGTTCCGTCTCTCTGTGCTCTGTTCCGTCTCTCTGTGCTCTGTTCCCTCTCTCTCTGTGCTCTGTTCCCTCTCTCTGTGCCCTGTTCCCTCTCTTTCTGTGCTCTGTTCCCTCTCTCTGTGCCCTGTTCCCTCTCTCTGTGCCCTGTTCCCTCTCTCTCTGTGTCCTCTTCCCTCTCTCTCTGTGCCATGTTCCCTCTCTTTGTTCTCTATTCCCTCTCTCTGTGCTCTGTTCCCTCTCTCTCTGTGCTCTGTTCCCTCTCTGTATGCCCTGTTCCCTCTCTCTATGCCCCGTTCCCTCTCTCTGTGCCCTCTTCCCTCTCTGTCTGTGCTCTGTTCCCTCTCTCTATGCCCTGTTCCCTCTCCCTGTGCCCTGTTCCTTCTCTCTGTGCCCTGTTTCCTCTCTCTGTGCCCTGTTCACTCTCTCCATGTGCCCTGTTCACTCTCTCTGCGCCCTCTTCCCTCTCTCTGTGTGCTCTGTTCCCTCTCTCTGTGCCCTGTTCCCTCTCTCTATGCCCTGTTCCCTCTCTCTGTGTTCTGTTCCCTCTCTCTGTGCCCTCTTCCCTCTCTCTGTGCCCTCTTCCCTCTCTCTCTGCTGTGTTCTCTCTCTCTCTGTGCTCTGTTCCCTCTCTCTCTGTGCCCTGTTCACTCTCTCTGCGCCCTCTTCCCTCTCTCTGTGTGCTCTGTTCCCTCTCTCTGTGCCCTGTTCCCTCTCTCTATGCCCTGTTCCCTCTTTCTGTGTTCTGTTCCCTCTCTCTGTGCCCTCTTCCCTCTCTCTCTGCTCTGTTCCCTCTCTCTCTGTGCTCTGTTCCCTCTCTCTCTGTGCCCTGTTCCCTCTCTCTCTGTGCCCTGTTCCCTCTCTCTGTGCCCTCTTCCCTCTCCTTCTCTGCTCTGTTCCCTCTCTCTCTGTGCTCTGTTCCCTCTCTCTGTGCCCTGTTCCCTCTCTCTATGCCCCGTTCCCTCTCTCCGTGCCCTCTTCCCTCTCCCTCTGTGCTCTCTTCCCTCTCTCTCTGTGCTCTGTTCCCTCTCTCTGTGCCCTGTTTCCTCTCTCTGTGCCCTGTTCCCTCTCTCTGTGTTCTGTTCCCTCCCTCTGTGTCCTGTTCTCTCTCTCTGTGCCCTGTTCCCTCTCTCTGTCCTCTGTTCCCTCTCTCTGGGTGCTCTGTTCGCTCCCTCTGTGCCCTGTACCCTCTTTCACTGTGCCTTGCCCCCTCTCTCTGTGTGCTCTTTTCTCTCTCTCTCTCTGTGCTCTATTCCCTCTCTCTCTGTGCCCTGTTCCCTCTCTCTCTGTGCCCTGTTCCCTCTCTCTCTGTGCCCTGTTCCCTCTCTCTATGCCCTGTTCCCTCTCTGTCTGTGCTCTGTTCCCTGTCTCTGTGCTCTCTTCCCTCTCTCTCTGTGCCCTGATCCCTCTCTCTGTGCCCAGTTACCTCTCTCTCTGTGCTCTGTTCCCTCTCTGTCTGTGCTCTGTTCCCTCTCTCTGTGCCCTGTTCCCTCTCTCTGTGCCCTGTTCCCTCTGTCTGTGCTCTGTTCCCTCTCTCTATGATCTGTACCCTCTCTCTCTGTGCTCTTTTCCCTCTCTCTCTGTGCTCTGTTCCCTCTCTCTATGCCCTGTTCCCTCTCTCTCTAAGCCCTGTTCCCTCTCTCTCTGTGCCCTGTTCCCTCTCTCTGTGCCCTGTTCCCTCTCTCTCTGTGCCCTGTTCCCTCTCTCTGTGCCCTCTTCCCACTCTCTCTCTGTGCCATGTTCCCTGTCTCTGTGCTCTCTTCCCTCTCTCTCTGTGCCCTGTTCCCTCTCTCTGTGCTCTGTTCCCTCTCTCTCTGTGCCCTCTTCCCTCTCTCTCTGTGCCATGTTCCCTCTCTCTGTGCTCTATTCCCTCTCTCTGTGCTCTGTTCCCTCTCTCTCTGTGCTCTGTTCCCTCTCTCTATGCCCTGTTCCTTCTCTCTATGTCCCGTTCCCTCTCTCTGTGCCCTCTTCCCTCTCTCTCTGTGCTCTGTTCCCTCTCTCTATGCCCTGTTCCCTCTCTCTATGCCCTGTTCCCTCTCTCTGTGCCCTCTTCCCTCTCTCTCTGTGCTCTATTCCCTCTCTCTTTGTGCTCTGTTCCCTCTCTCTGTGCTCTGTACCCTCTCTCTGTGCTCTATTCCCTCTCTCTCTCTGCCCTGTTCCCTTCCTCTGTGCCCTGTTCCCTCTCTCTGTGCTCTGTTCCCTCTCTCTGTGCCCAGTTACCTCTCTCTGTGCCCAGTTACCTCTCTCTCTGTGCTCTATTTCCTCTCTCTCTGTGCTCTCTTCCCTCTCTCTCTGTGCCCTGTTCCCTCGCTCTCTGTGCTCTCTTCCCTCTCTCTCTGTGCCCTGTTCCCTCTCTCTCTGTGCCCTGTTCCCTCTCTCTGTGCCCTGTTCCCTCTCTCTGTGCCCAGTTACCTCTCTCTCTGTGCCCTGTTCCCTCTCTCTCTGTACCCTGTTCCCTCTCTCTCTGTGCCCTGTTCCCTCTCTCTGTGCCGTGTTCCCTCTCTCTGTGCCCAGTTACCTCTCTCTCTGTGCTCTGTTCCCTCTCTCTAT
The DNA here is from genome assembly GCF_047496795.1 of Chiloscyllium punctatum. Taxonomy (NCBI): domain Eukaryota; kingdom Metazoa; phylum Chordata; class Chondrichthyes; order Orectolobiformes; family Hemiscylliidae; genus Chiloscyllium; species Chiloscyllium punctatum. The sequence goes on from NC_092769.1 coordinate 73,927,834, forward strand.
GCCCTGTTCCCTCTATCTCTGTGCTCTGTTCCCTCTCTCTATGCCCTGTTCCCTCTCGCTGTGCCCTCTTCCCTCTCTCTCTGTGCTCCGTTCCCTCTCTCTATGCCCTGTACCCTCTCTCTGTGCCCTCTTCCCTCTCTCTCTGGGCTCTGCTCCCTCTCTCTGTGTGCTCTGTTCCCTCTCTCTCTGTGCTCTGTTCCCTCTCTCCCTTTGCCCTGTTCCCTCTCTCTGTGCCCTGTTTCCTCACTCTGTTCTCTGTTCCCTCTCTCCCTGTGCCCTGTTCCCTCTCTCTGTGCCCTGTTCCCTCTCTCTCTCTCTGTGCCCTGTTCCCTCTCTCTCCCTGTGCCCTGTTCCCTCTCTCTGTGCCCTGTTCCCTCTCTCTCTCTCTGTGCCCTGTTCCCTCTCTCTCTGTGCCCTGTTCCCTCTCTCTGTGCCCAGTTACCTCTCTCTCTGTGCCCTGTTCCCTCTCTCTGTGCCCTGTTCCCTATCTGTCTGTGCTCTGTTCCCTCTCTCTGTGCCCTGTTCCCTCTCTCTGTGCTCTGTTCCCTCTCTCAATGCCCTGTTCCCTCTCTCTGTGCCCTGTTCCCTCTCTCTGTGCCCTGTTCCCTCTCTGTCTGTGCTCTGTTCCGTCTCTCTGTGCTCTGTTCCGTCTCTCTGTGCTCTGTTCCCTCTCTCTCTGTGCTCTGTTCCCTCTCTCTGTGCCCTGTTCCCTCTCTCTCTGTGCTCTGTTCCCTCTCTCTGTGCCCTGTTCCCTCTCTCTGTGCCCTGTTCCCTCTCTCTCTGTGTCCTCTTCCCTGTCTCTCTGTGCCATGTTCCCTCTCTTTGTTCTCTATTCCCTCTCTCTGTGCTCTGTTCCCTCTCTCTCTGTGCCCTGCCCCCTCTCTCTGTGCCCTCTTCCCTCTCTCTCTGTGCTCTGTTCCCTCTCTCTGTGCCCTGTTTCCTCTCTCTGTGCCCTCTTCCCTCTCTCACTGTGTCCTATTCCCTCTCTCTCTGTGCTCTGTTCCCTCTCTCTGTGCCCTGTTCCCTCTCTCTATGCCCTGTTCCCTCTCTCTGAGCCCTCTTCCCTCTCTCTCTGTGTCCTCTTCCCTCTCTCTCTGTGCTCTGTTCCCTCTCTCTGTGCCCTGTTCCCTCTCTCTGTTCTCTGTTCCCTCTCTCTCTGTGCTCTGTTCCCACTCTCTCTGTGCTCTGTTCTCTCTCTCTCTGTGCTCTGTTCCCTCTCTCTGTGCTCTGTTCCCTCTCTCTCTGTGCCCTGTTCCCTCTCTCTCTGTGCCCTCTTTCCTCTCTCTGTGCCCTCTTCCCTCTCTCTCTGTGCTCTGTTCCATCTCTCCCTGTGCTCTGTTCCCTCTCTCTATGCCCTGTTCCTTCTCTCTCTAAGCCCTGTTCCCTCTCTCTCTGTGCCCTGTTCCCTCTCTCTGTGCCCTGTTCCCTCTCTCTCTGTGCCCTGTTCCCTCTCTCTGTGCCCTCTTCCCACTCTCTCTCTGTGCCATGTTCCCTGTCTCTGTGCTCTCTTCCCTCTCTCTCTGTGCTCTGTTCCCTCTCTCTGTGCTCTGTACCCTCTCTCTGTGCTCTATTCCCTCTCTCTCTCTGCCCTGTCCCCTCTCTCTGTGCCCCGTTCCTCTCTCTCTGTGCCCTGTTCCCTCTCTCTGTGCCCTGTTCCCTCTCTCTATGCCCTCTTCCCTCTCTCTCTGTGCTCTGTTCCCTCTCTCTGTGCCCTGTTCCCTCTCTCTATGCCCTGTTCCCTCTCTCTGAGCCCTCTTCCCTCTCTCTCTGTGTCCTCTTCCCTCTCTCTCTGTGCTCTGTTCCCACTCTCTTTGTGCTCTGTTCTCTCTCTCTCTGTGCTCTGTTCCCTCTCTCTGTGCTCTGTTCCCTCTCTCTCTGTGCCCTGTTCCCTCTCTCTCTGTGCCCTCTTTCCTCTCTCTGTGCCCTCTTCCCTCTCTCTCTGTGCTCTGTTCCATCTCTCCCTGTGCTCTGTTCCCTCTCTCTATGCCCTGTTCCCTCTCTCTCTAAGCCCTGTTCCCTCTCTCTCTGTGCCCTGTTCCCTCTCTCTGTGCCCTGTTCCCTCTCTCTCTGTGCCCTGTTCCCTCTCTCTGTGCCCTCTTCCCACTCTCTCTCTGTGCCATGTTCCCTGTCTCTGTGCTCTCTTCCCTCTCTCTCTGTGCCCTGTTCCCTCTCTCTGTGCTCTGTTCCCTCTCTCTCTGTGCCCTCTTCCCTCTCTCTCTGTGCCATGTTCCCTCTCTCTGTGCTCTATTCCCTCTCTCTGTGCTCTGTTCCCTCTCTCTCTGTGCTCTGTTCCCTCTCTCTATGCCCTGTTCCTTCTCTCTATGTCCCGTTCCCTCTCTCTGTGCCCTCTTCCCTCTCTCTCTGTGCTCTGTTCCCTCTCTCTATGCCCTGTTCCCTCTCTCTATTCCCTGTTCCCTCTCTCTGTACCCTCTTCCCTCTCTCTCTGTGCTCTATTCCCTCTCTCTTTGTGCTCTGTTCCCTCTCTCTGTGCTCTGTACCCTCTCTCTGTGCTCTATTCCCTCTCTCTCTCTGCCCTGTTCCCTTCCTCTGTGCCCTGTTCCCTCTCACTGTGCTCTGTTCCCTCGCTCTGTGCCCTGTTCCCTCTCTCTGTGCTCTGTTCCCTCTCTCTGTGCCCAGTTACCTCTCTCTGTGCCCAGTTACCTCTCTCTCTGTGCTCTATTTCCTCTCTCTCTGTGCTCTCTTCCCTCTCTCTCTGTGCCCTGTTCCCTCGCTCTCTGTGCTCTCTTCCCTCTCTCTCTGTGCCCTGTTCCCTCTCTCTCTGTGCCCTGTTCCCTCTCTCTGTGCCCTGTTCCCTCTCTCTGTGCCCAGTTACCTCTCTCTCTGTGCCCTGTTCCCTCTCTCTCTGTACCCTGTTCCCTCTCTCTCTGTGCCCTGTTCCCTCTCTCTGTGCCGTGTTCCCTCTCTCTGTGCCCAGTTACCTCTCTCTCTGTGCTCTGTTCCCTCTCTCTATGCCCTGTTCCCTCTATCTCTGTGCTCTGTTCCCTCTCTCTATGCCCTGCTCCCTCTCTCTGTGTGCTCTGTTCCCTCTCTCTCTGTGCTCTGTTCCCTCTCTCCCTTTGCCCTGTTCCCTCTCTCTGTGCCCTGTTTCCTCACTCTGTTCTCTGTTCCCTCTCTCCCTGTGCCCTGTTCCCTCTCTCTGTGCCCTGTTCCCTCTCTCTCTCTCTGTGCCCTGTTCCCTCTCTCTCCCTGTGCCCTGTTCCCTCTCTCTGTGCCCTGTTCCCTCTCTCTCTCTCTGTGCCCTGTTCCCTCTCTCTCTGTGCCCTGTTCCCTCTCTCTGTGCCCAGTTACCTCTCTCTCTGTGCCCTGTTCCCTCTCTCTGTGCCCTGTTCCCTATCTGTCTGTGCTCTGTTCCCTCTCTCTGTGCCCTGTTCCCTCTCTCTGTGCTCTGTTCCCTCTCTCAATGCCCTGTTCCCTCTCTCTGTGCCCTGTTCCCTCTCTCTGTGCCCTGTTCCCTCTCTGTCTGTGCTCTGTTCCGTCTCTCTGTGCTCTGTTCCGTCTCTCTGTGCTCTGTTCCCTCTCTCTCTGTGCTCTGTTCCCTCTCTCTGTGCCCTGTTCCCTCTCTTTCTGTGCTCTGTTCCCTCTCTCTGTGCCCTGTTCCCTCTCTCTGTGCCCTGTTCCCTCTCTCTCTGTGTCCTCTTCCCTCTCTCTCTGTGCCATGTTCCCTCTCTTTGTTCTCTATTCCCTCTCTCTGTGCTCTGTTCCCTCTCTCTCTGTGCTCTGTTCCCTCTCTGTATGCCCTGTTCCCTCTCTCTATGCCCCGTTCCCTCTCTCTGTGCCCTCTTCCCTCTCTGTCTGTGCTCTGTTCCCTCTCTCTATGCCCTGTTCCCTCTCCCTGTGCCCTGTTCCTTCTCTCTGTGCCCTGTTTCCTCTCTCTGTGCCCTGTTCACTCTCTCCATGTGCCCTGTTCACTCTCTCTGCGCCCTCTTCCCTCTCTCTGTGTGCTCTGTTCCCTCTCTCTGTGCCCTGTTCCCTCTCTCTATGCCCTGTTCCCTCTCTCTGTGTTCTGTTCCCTCTCTCTGTGCCCTCTTCCCTCTCTCTGTGCCCTCTTCCCTCTCTCTCTGCTGTGTTCTCTCTCTCTCTGTGCTCTGTTCCCTCTCTCTCTGTGCCCTGTTCACTCTCTCTGCGCCCTCTTCCCTCTCTCTGTGTGCTCTGTTCCCTCTCTCTGTGCCCTGTTCCCTCTCTCTATGCCCTGTTCCCTCTTTCTGTGTTCTGTTCCCTCTCTCTGTGCCCTCTTCCCTCTCTCTCTGCTCTGTTCCCTCTCTCTCTGTGCTCTGTTCCCTCTCTCTCTGTGCCCTGTTCCCTCTCTCTCTGTGCCCTGTTCCCTCTCTCTGTGCCCTCTTCCCTCTCCTTCTCTGCTCTGTTCCCTCTCTCTCTGTGCTCTGTTCCCTCTCTCTGTGCCCTGTTCCCTCTCTCTATGCCCCGTTCCCTCTCTCCGTGCCCTCTTCCCTCTCCCTCTGTGCTCTCTTCCCTCTCTCTCTGTGCTCTGTTCCCTCTCTCTGTGCCCTGTTTCCTCTCTCTGTGCCCTGTTCCCTCTCTCTGTGTTCTGTTCCCTCCCTCTGTGTCCTGTTCTCTCTCTCTGTGCCCTGTTCCCTCTCTCTGTCCTCTGTTCCCTCTCTCTGGGTGCTCTGTTCGCTCCCTCTGTGCCCTGTACCCTCTTTCACTGTGCCTTGCCCCCTCTCTCTGTGTGCTCTTTTCTCTCTCTCTCTCTGTGCTCTATTCCCTCTCTCTCTGTGCCCTGTTCCCTCTCTCTCTGTGCCCTGTTCCCTCTCTCTCTGTGCCCTGTTCCCTCTCTCTATGCCCTGTTCCCTCTCTGTCTGTGCTCTGTTCCCTGTCTCTGTGCTCTCTTCCCTCTCTCTCTGTGCCCTGATCCCTCTCTCTGTGCCCAGTTACCTCTCTCTCTGTGCTCTGTTCCCTCTCTCTATGCCCTGTTCCCTCTCTGTCTGTGCTCTGTTCCCTCTCTCTGTGCCCTGTTCCCTCTCTCTGTGCCCTGTTCCCTCTGTCTGTGCTCTGTTCCCTCTCTCTATGATCTGTACCCTCTCTCTCTGTGCTCTTTTCCCTCTCTCTCTGTGCTCTGTTCCCTCTCTCTATGCCCTGTTCCCTCTCTCTCTAAGCCCTGTTCCCTCTCTCTCTGTGCCCTGTTCCCTCTCTCTGTGCCCTGTTCCCTCTCTCTCTGTGCCCTGTTCCCTCTCTCTGTGCCCTCTTCCCACTCTCTCTCTGTGCCATGTTCCCTGTCTCTGTGCTCTCTTCCCTCTCTCTCTGTGCCCTGTTCCCTCTCTCTGTGCTCTGTTCCCTCTCTCTCTGTGCCCTCTTCCCTCTCTCTCTGTGCCATGTTCCCTCTCTCTGTGCTCTATTCCCTCTCTCTGTGCTCTGTTCCCTCTCTCTCTGTGCTCTGTTCCCTCTCTCTGTGCCCTCTTCCCTCTCTCTCTGTGCTCTGTTCCCTCTCTCTATGCCCTGTTCCCTCTCTCTATGCCCTGTTCCCTCTCTCTGTGCCCTCTTCCCTCTCTCTCTGTGCTCTATTCCCTCTCTCTTTGTGCTCTGTTCCCTCTCTCTGTGCTCTGTACCCTCTCTCTGTGCTCTATTCCCTCTCTCTCTCTGCCCTGTTCCCTTCCTCTGTGCCCTGTTCCCTCTCACTGTGCTCTGTTCCCTCGCTCTGTGCCCTGTTCCCTCTCTCTGTGCTCTGTTCCCTCTCTCTGTGCCCAGTTACCTCTCTCTGTGCCCAGTTACCTCTCTCTCTGTGCTCTATTTCCTCTCTCTCTGTGCTCTCTTCCCTCTCTCTCTGTGCCCTGTTCCCTCGCTCTCTGTGCTCTCTTCCCTCTCTCTCTGTGCCCTGTTCCCTCTCTCTCTGTGCCCTGTTCCCTCTCTCTGTGCCCTGTTCCCTCTCTCTGTGCCCAGTTACCTCTCTCTCTGTGCCCTGTTCCCTCTCTCTCTGTACCCTGTTCCCTCTCTCTCTGTGCCCTGTTCCCTCTCTCTGTGCCGTGTTCCCTCTCTCTGTGCCCAGTTACCTCTCTCTCTGTGCTCTGTTCCCTCTCTCTATGCCCTGTTCCCTCTATCTCTGTGCTCTGTTCCCTCTCTCTATGCCCTGTTCCCTCTCGCTGTGCCCTCTTCCCTCTCTCTCTGTGCTCCGTTCCCTCTCTCTATGCCCTGTACCCTCTCTCTGTGCCCTCTTCCCTCTCTCTCTGGGCTCTGCTCCCTCTCTCTGTGTGCTCTGTTCCCTCTCTCTCTGTGCTCTGTTCCCTCTCTCCCTTTGCCCTGTTCCCTCTCTCTGTGCCCTGTTTCCTCACTCTGTTCTCTGTTCCCTCTCTCCCTGTGCCCTGTTCCCTCTCTCTGTGCCCTGTTCCCTCTCTCTCTCTCTGTGCCCTGTTCCCTCTCTCTCCCTGTGCCCTGTTCCCTCTCTCTGTGCCCTGTTCCCTCTCTCTCTCTCTGTGCCCTGTTCCCTCTCTCTCTGTGCCCTGTTCCCTCTCTCTGTGCCCAGTTACCTCTCTCTCTGTGCCCTGTTCCCTCTCTCTGTGCCCTGTTCCCTATCTGTCTGTGCTCTGTTCCCTCTCTCTGTGCCCTGTTCCCTCTCTCTGTGCTCTGTTCCCTCTCTCAATGCCCTGTTCCCTCTCTCTGTGCCCTGTTCCCTCTCTCTGTGCCCTGTTCCCTCTCTGTCTGTGCTCTGTTCCGTCTCTCTGTGCTCTGTTCCGTCTCTCTGTGCTCTGTTCCCTCTCTCTCTGTGCTCTGTTCCCTCTCTCTGTGCCCTGTTCCCTCTCTTTCTGTGCTCTGTTCCCTCTCTCTGTGCCCTGTTCCCTCTCTCTGTGCCCTGTTCCCTCTCTCTCTGTGTCCTCTTCCCTCTCTCTCTGTGCCATGTTCCCTCTCTTTGTTCTCTATTCCCTCTCTCTGTGCTCTGTTCCCTCTCTCTCTGTGCTCTGTTCCCTCTCTGTATGCCCTGTTCCCTCTCTCTATGCCCCGTTCCCTCTCTCTGTGCCCTCTTCCCTCTCTGTCTGTGCTCTGTTCCCTCTCTCTATGCCCTGTTCCCTCTCCCTGTGCCCTGTTCCTTCTCTCTGTGCCCTGTTTCCTCTCTCTGTGCCCTGTTCACTCTCTCCATGTGCCCTGTTCACTCTCTCTGCGCCCTCTTCCCTCTCTCTGTGTGCTCTGTTCCCTCTCTCTGTGCCCTGTTCCCTCTCTCTATGCCCTGTTCCCTCTCTCTGTGTTCTGTTCCCTCTCTCTGTGCCCTCTTCCCTCTCTCTGTGCCCTCTTCCCTCTCTCTCTGCTGTGTTCTCTCTCTCTCTGTGCTCTGTTCCCTCTCTCTCTGTGCCCTGTTCACTCTCTCTGCGCCCTCTTCCCTCTCTCTGTGTGCTCTGTTCCCTCTCTCTGTACCCTGTTCCCTCTCTCTATGCCCTGTTCCCTCTTTCTGTGTTCTGTTCCCTCTCTCTGTGCCCTCTTCCCTCTCTCTCTGCTCTGTTCCCTCTCTCTCTGTGCTCTGTTCCCTCTCTCTCTGTGCCCTGTTCCCTCTCTCTCTGTGCCCTGTTCCCTCTCTCTGTGCCCTCTTCCCTCTCCTTCTCTGCTCTGTTCCCTCTCTCTCTCTGCTCTGTTCCCTCTCTCTGTGCCCTGTTCCCTCTCTCTATGCCCCATTCCCTCTCTCCGTGCCCTCTTCCCTCTCCCTCTGTGCTCTCTTCCCTCTCTCTCTGTGCTCTGTTCCCTCTCTCTGTGCCCTGTTTCCTCTCTCTGTGCCCTGTTCCCTCTCTCTGTGTTCTGTTCCCTCCCTCTGTGTCCTGTTCTCTCTCTCTGTGCCCTGTTCCCTCTCTCTGTCCTCTGTTCCCTCTCTCTGGGTGCTCTGTTCGCTCCCTCTGTGCCCTGTACCCTCTTTCACTGTGCCTTGCCCCCTCTCTCTGTGTGCTCTTTTCTCTCTCTCTCTCTGTGCTCTATTCCCTCTCTCTCTGTGCCCTGTTCCCTCTCTCTCTGTGCCCTGTTCCCTCTCTCTCTGTGCCCTGTTCCCTCTCTCTATGCCCTGTTCCCTCTCTGTCTGTGCTCTGTTCCCTGTCTCTGTGCTCTCTTCCCTCTCTCTCTGTGCCCTGATCCCTCTCTCTGTGCCCAGTTACCTCTCTCTCTGTGCTCTGTTCCCTCTCTCTATGCCCTGTTCCCTCTCTGTCTGTGCTCTGTTCCCTCTCTCTGTGCCCTGTTCCCTCTCTCTGTGCCCTGTTCCCTCTGTCTGTGCTCTGTTCCCTCTCTCTATGATCTGTACCCTCTCTCTCTGTGCTCTTTTCCCTCTCTCTCTGTGCTCTGTTCCCTCTCTCTATGCCCTGTTCCCTCACTCTATGCCCCGTTCCCTTTCTCTGTGCCCTCATCCCTCTCTCTCTGTGCTCTGTTCCCTCTCTCTATGCCCTGTACCCTCTCTCTGTGCCCTGTTCCCTCTCTCTGTGCTCTATTCCCTCTCTCTCTGTGCTCTCTTCCCGCTCTCTCTGTGCTCTGTTCCCTCTCTCTGTGCCCTGTTCCCTCTCTCTCTGTGCTCTGTTCCCTCTCTCAGTGCCCTGCTCCCCCTCTCTCTGTGCTCTGTTCCCTCTCTCTCTGTGCCATGTTCCCTCTCTCTGTGCCCTGTTCCCTCTCTCTCTGTGCTCTGTTCCCTCTCTCTCTGTGCTCTGTTCCCTCTCTCTATGCCCTGTACCCTCTCTCTGTGCCCTCTTCCCTCTCTCTCTGGGCTCTGTTCCCTCTCTCTGTGTGCTCTGTTCCCTCTCTCTCTATGCCCTGTTCCCTCTCTCTCTGTGCCGTGTTCCCTCTCTCTATGCCCTGTTCCCTCTCTGTCTGTGCTCTGTTCCCTCTCTCTGTGCCCTGTTCCCTCTCTCTGTGCCCTGTTCCCTCTCTCTGTGCTCTGTTCCCTCTCTCAATGCCCTGTTCCCTCTCTCTGTGCTCTGTTCCCTCTCTCTATGATCTGTACCCTCTCTCTGTGCCATGTTCCCTCTCTCTATGCTCTATTCCCTCTCTTTGTGCCCTGTTCCCTCTCTCTGTGCCCTGTTCCCTCTCTCTGTGCTCTGTTCCCTCTCTCTGTGCTCTGTTCCGTCACTCTGTGCTCTGTTCCGTCTCTCTGTGCTCTGTTCCCTCTCTCTCTGTGCTCTGTTCCCTCTCTCTGTGCCCTGTTCCCTCTCTCTCTGTGCTCTGTTCCCTCTCTCTGTGCCCTGTTTGCTCTCTCTGTGCCCTCTTCCCTCTCTCTCTCTGTGCCTTGTTCCCTCTCTCATGCCCTCTTCCCTCTCTCCCTGTGCCCTGTTCCCTCTCTCTATGCCCTGTTCCCTCTCTCTGTGCCCTGTTCCGTCTCTCTCTGTGCCTTGTTCCTCTCTCTCTATGCCCTGTTCCCTCTCCCTGTGCCCTGTTCCCTCTCTCTGTGCCCTGTTTCCTCTCTCTGTGCTCTGTTCCCTCTCTCTCTGTGCCCTGTTCCCTCTCTCTGTGCCCTGTTTCCTCTCTCTGTGCTCTGTTCCCTCTCTCTGTGCCCTGTTTCCTCTCTCTGTGCTCTGTTCCCTCTCTCTGTGCCCTGTTCCCTCTCTCTGTGCCCTGTTTCCTCTCTCTGTGCTCTGTTCCCTCTCTCTCTGTGCCCTGTTCACTCTCTCCATGTGCCCTGTTCCCTCTCTCTCTGCTCTGTTCTCTCCCTCTCTGTGCTCTGTTCCCTCTCTCTCTGTGCCCTGTTCCCTCTCTCTGTGCCCTCTTCCCTCTCTCTCTGTGCTCTGTTCCCTCTCTCTGTGCTCTATTCCCTCTCTCTCTGTGCCCTGTTCCCTCTCTCTCTGTGCCCTGTTCCCTCTCTCTGTGCCCTGTTTCCTCTCTCTGTGCTCTGTTCCCTCTCTCTCTGTGCCCTGTTCCCTCTCTCTATGCCCTGTTCCCTCTCCCTGTGGCCTGTTCCCTCTCTCTGTGCCCTGTTTCCTCTCTTTGTGCTCTGTTCCCTCTCTCTGTGCCCTGTTCCCTCTCTCTGTGCCCTGTTTCCTCTCTCTGTGCTCTGTTCCCTCTCTCTCTGTGCCCTGTTCACTCTCTCCATGTGCCCTGTTCCCTCTCTCTCTGCTCTGTTCTCTCTCTCTCTGTGCTCTGTTCCCTCTCTCTCTGTGCCCTGTTCCCTCTCTCTGTGCCCTCTTCCCTCTCTCTCTGTGCTCTGTTCCCTCTCTCTGTGCTATCTTCCCTCTCTCTCTGTGCCCTGTTCCCTCTCTCTCTGTGCCCTGTTCCCTCTCTCTGTGCCCTCTTCCCTCTCTCTCTATGTCTGTTCCCTCTCTCTCTGTGCTCTGTTCCCACTCTCTCTGTGCTCTGTTTCCTCTCTCTCTGTGCCCTCTTCCCTCTCTCTGTGCCCTCTTCCCTCTCTCTCTTTGCCATGTTCCCTCTCTCTGTGCTCTACTCCCTCTCTCTCTGTGCTCTGTTCCATCTCTCCCTGTGCTCTGTTCCCTCTCTCTATGCCCTGTTGCCTCTCTCTATGCCCTTTTCCCTCTCTCTGTGCCCTGTTCCCTCTCTCTGTACCCTCTTCCCTCTCTCTCTGTGCCATGTTCCCTGTCTCTGTGCTCTATTCCCTCTCTCTCTGTGCTCTGTTCACTCTCTCTGTGCTCTGTACCCTCTCTCTGTGCTCTATTCCCTCTTTCTCTGTGCCCTCTTCCCTCTTTCTGTTCCCTGTTCCCTCTCTCTGTGCTCTGTTCCCTCTCTCTATGCCCTGTTCCCTCTCTCTGTGCCTTGTTCCGTCTCTCTCTGTGCCCTGTTCCCTCTCTCTGTGCCCTGTTCCCTCTCTCTGTGCCCTGTTCCCTCTCTCTGTGCCCTGTTCCCTCTCTCTGTGCTCTGATCCCTCTTTCTATGCCTTGTTCCCTCTCTCTGTGCCCTGTTCCCTCTCTCTGTGCCCTGTTCCCTCTCTCTCTGTGCTCTGTTCCCTCTCTCAATGCCCTGTTCCCCCTCTCTCTGTGCTCTGTTCCCTCTCTCTCTGTGCCATGTTCCCTCTCTCTGTGCCCAGTTACCGCTCTCTCTGTGCTCTGTTCCCTCTCTCTATGCCCTGTTCCCTCTCTCTGTGCTCTGTTCCCTCTTTCTATGCCTTGTTCCCTCTCTTTGTGCCCTGTTCCCTCTCTCTGTGCCCTGTTCCCTCTCTCTCTGTGCTCTGTTCCCTCTCTCTATGCCCTGTTCCCTCTCTCTGTGCCCTCTTCCCTCTCTCTCTGGGCTCTGTTCCCTCTCTCTCTGCCCTGTTTCCTCACTCTGTGCCCTGTTCCCTCTCTCTCTGTGCCCTGTTCCCTCTCTCTCTGTACCCTGTTCCCTCTCTCCCTGTGCCCTGTTCCCTCTCTCTGTGCCCTGTTCAGTCTCTCTCTGTGCCCTGTTCCTCTGTCTCTGTGCCCTGTTCCCTCTCTCTGTGCCCAGTTACCTCTCTCTCTGTGCTCTCTTCCCTTTCTCTCTGTGCCCTGTTCCCTCTCTCTCTGTGCCCTGTTCCCTCTCTCTGTGCCCTGTTCCCTCTCTCTGTGCCTAGTTACCTCTCTCTCTGTGCCGTGTTCCCTCTCTCTGTGCACTGTTCCCTCTCTCTCTGTGCTCTGTTCCCTCTCTCTATGCCCTGTTCCCTCTCGCTGTGCCCTCTTCCCTCTCTCTCTGTGCTCTGTTCCCTCTCCCTATGCCCTGTTCCCTCTCTCTGTGCCCTCTTCCCTCTCTCTCTGTGCCCTGTTCCCTCTCTCTGTGCCCTGTTCCCTCTCTCTGTGCTCTCTTCCCTCTCTCTGGGTGCTCTGTTCCCTCCATCTGTGCCCTGTACCCTCTTTCACTGTGCCTTGCCCCCTCTCTCTGTGCTCTGTTCCCTCTCTCTCTGTGCCCTGTTCCCTCTCTCTCTGTGCTCTGTTCCCTCTCTCTATGCCCTGTTCCCTCTCTCTCTGTGCTCTATTCCCTCTCTGTCTGTGCTCTGTTCCCTCTCTCTCTGTGCTCTGTTCCCTCTCTCTATGCCCTGTTCCCTCTCTCTCTGTGCTCTGTTCCCTCTCTCTCTGCCCTGTTTCCTCACTCTGTGCCCTGTTCCCTCTCTCTCTGTGCCCTGTTCCCTCTCTCTCTGTACCCTGTTCCCTCTCTCCCTGTGCCCTGTTCCCTCTCTCTGTGCCCTGTTCAGTCTCTCTCTGTGCCCTGTTCCCTCTCTCTGTGCCCAGTTACCTCTCTCTCTGTGCTCTCTTCCCTTTCTCTCTGTGCCCTGTTCCCTCTCTCTCTGTGCCCTGTTCCCTCTCTCTGTGCCCTGTTCCCTCTCTCTGTGCCTAGTTACCTCTCTCTCTGTGCCGTGTTCCCTCTCTCTGTGCACTGTTCCCTCTCTCTCTGTGCTCTGTTCCCTCTCTCTATGCCCTGTTCCCTCTCGCTGTGCCCTCTTCCCTCTCTCTCTGTGCTCTGTTCCCTCTCCCTATGCCCTGTTCCCTCTCTCTGTGCCCTCTTCCCTCTCTCTCTGTGCCCTGTTCCCTCTCTCTGTGCCCTGTTCCCTCTCTCTGTGCTCTCTTCCCTCTCTCTGGGTGCTCTGTTCCCTCCATCTGTGCCCTGTACCCTCTTTCACTGTGCCTTGCCCCCTCTCTCTGTGCTCTGTTCCCTCTCTCTCTGTGCCCTGTTCCCTCTCTCTCTGTGCTCTGTTCCCTCTCTCTATGCCCTGTTCCCTCTCTCTCTGTGCTCTATTCCCTCTCTGTCTGTGCTCTGTTCCCTCTCTCTCTGTGCTCTGTTCCCTCTCTCTATGCCCTGTTCCCTCTCTCTCTGTGCTCTATTCCCTCTCTCTCTGTGCCCTGTTCCCTCTCTCTGTGCTCTGTTCCCTCTCTCTCTGTGCCCTCTTCCCTCTCTCTCTGTGCCATGTTCCCTCTCTCTGTGCTCTATTCCCTCTCTCTGTGCTCTGTTCCCTCTCTCTCTGTGCTCTGTTCCCTCTCTCTATGCCCTGTTCCTTCTCTCTATGCCCCGTTCCCTCTCTCTGTGCCCTCTTCCCTCTCTCTCTCTGTGCTCTGTTCCCTCTCTCTATGCCCTGTTCCCTCTCTCTGTGCACTCTTCCCTCTCTCTCTGTGCCATGTTCCCTGTTCTGTGCTCTATTCCCTCTCTCTTTGTGCTATGTTCCCTCTCTCTGTGCTCTATTCCCTCTCTCTCTCTGCCCTGTTCCCTTCCTCTGTGCCCTCTTCCCTCTCTCTGTGCCCTGTTCCCTCTCTCTGTGCTCTGTTCCCTCTCTCTGTGCCCAGTTACCTCTCTCTGTGCCCAGTTACCTCTCTCTCTGTGCTCTATTCCCTCTCTCTCTGTGCTCTCTTCCCTCTCTCTCTGTGCCCTGTTCCCTCTCTCTCTGTGCTCTCTTCCCTCTCTCTCTGTGCCCTGTTCCCTTTCTCTGTGCCCTGTTCCCTCTCTCTGTGCCCTGTTCCCTCTCTCTCTGTGCCCTGTTCCCTCTCTCTGTGCCCAGTTACCTCTCTCTCTGTGCTCTGTTCCCTCTCTCCCTGTGCCCTGTTCCCTCTCTCTCTGTGCCCTGTTCCCTCTCTCTGTGCCGTGTTCCCTCTCTCTGTGCCCAGTTACCTCTCTCTCTGTGATCTGTTCCCTCTCTCTATGCCCTGTTCCCTGTCTCTCTGTGCTCTGTTCCCTCTCTCTATGCCCTGTTCCCTCTCGCTGTGCCCTCTTCCCTCTCTCTCTGTGCTCTGTTCCCTCTCTCTATGCCCTGTACCCTCTCTCTGTGCCCTGTTCCCTCTCTCTGTGCTCTGTTCCCTCTCTCTGTGCCCAGTTACCTCTCTCTGTGCCCAGTTACCTCTCTCTCTGTGCTCTATTCCCTCTCTCTCTGTGCTCTCTTCCCTCTCTCTCTGTGCCCTGTTCCCTCTCTCTCTGTGCTCTCTTCCCTCTCTCTCTGTGCCCTGTTCCCTCTCTCTGTGCCCTGTTCCCTCTCTCTGTGCCCTGTTCCCTCTCTCTCTGTGCCCTGTTCCCTCTCTCTGTGCCCAGTTACCTCTCTCTCTGTGCTCTGTTCCCTCTCTCCCTGTGCCCTGTTCCCTCTCTCTCTGTGCCCTGTTCCCTCTCTCTGTGCCGTGTTCCCTCTCTCTGTGCCCAGTTACCTCTCTCTCTGTGCTCTGTTCCCTCTCTCTATGCCCTGTTCCCTCTCTCTCTGTGCTCTGTTCCCTCTCTCTATGCCCTGTTCCCTCTCGCTGTGCCCTCTTCCCTCTCTCTCTGTGCTCTGTTCCCTCTCTCTATGCCCTGTACCCTCTCTCTGTGCCCTCTTCCCTCTCTCTCTGGGCTCTGCTCCCTCTCTCTGTGTGCTCCGTTCCCTCTCTCTCTGTGCTCTGTTCCCTCTCTCCCTTTGCCCTGTTCCCTCTCTCTGTGCCCTGTTTCCTCACTCTGTTCTCTGTTCCCTCTCTCCCTGTGCCCTGTTCCCTCTCTCTGTGCCCTGTTCCCTCTCTCTCCCTGTGCCCTGTTCCCTCTCTCTGTGCCCTGTTCCCTCTCTCTCTCTCTGTGCACTGTTCCCTCTCTCTCTCTGTGCCCTGTTCCCTCTCTCTGTGCCTTGTTCCCTCTCTCTGTGCCCTGTTCCCTCTCTCTGGGTGCTCTTCCCTCTCTCTCTGTGCTCTGTTCCCTCTCTCTGTGCTCTATTCCCTCTCTCTCTGTGCCCTGTTCCCTCTCTCTCTGTCCAATGTTCCCTCTCTCTCTGTGCTCTGTTCCCTCTCTCTGTGCCCTGTGCCCTCTCTCTATGCTCTGTTCCGTCTCTCTGTGCCATGTTCCCTCTCTCTCTGTGCTCTGTTCCCTCTCTCTGTGCCCTGTTCCCTCTCTCTCTGTGCTCTGTTCCCTCTCTCTGTGCCCTGTTCCCTCTCTCTGTGCCCTGTTCCCTCTCTCTGTGCTCTGTTCCCTCTCTCTCTGTGCTCTGTTCCCACTCTCTGTGCCCTGTTCCCTCTCTCTGTGCTCTGTTCCCTCTCTCTCTGTGCCCTCTTCCCTCTCTCTCTGTGCCATGTTCCCTCTCTCTGTTCTCTATTCCCTCTCTCTGTGCACTCTTCCCTCTCTCTCTGTGCCCTGTTCCCTCTGTACGTGCTCTGTTCCCTCTCTCTATGCCCTGTTCCCTCTCTCTCTGTGCCCTGTTCCCTCTCTCTGTGCCCTCTTCCCTCTCTCTCTGAGCTCTGTTCCCTCTCTCTGTGCTCTATTCCCTCTCTCTCTGTGCCCTTTTTCCTCACTCTGTGCCCTGTTCCCTCTCTCTCTGTGCCCTGTTCCCTCTCTCTCTGTGCCCTGTTCCCTCTCTCTCTGTGCTCTGTTCCCTCTCTCTGTGCCCTGTTCCCTCTCTCTGTGCCCTGTTCCCTCTCTCTGTGCTCTGTTCCCTCTCTCTCTGTGCTCTGTTCCCACTCTCTGTGCCCTGTTCCCTCTCTCTGTGCTCTGTTCCCTCTCTCTCTGTGCCCTCTTCCCTCTCTCTCTGTGCCCTGTTTCCTCTCTCTGTGCTCTGTTCCTTCTCTCCCTGTGCCCTGTTCACTCTCTCCATGTGCCCTGTTCCCTCTGTACGTGCTCTGTTCCCTCTCTCTATGCCCTGTTCCCTCTCTCTCTGTGCCCTGTTCCCTCTCTCTGTGCCCTCTTCCCTCTCTCTCTGAGCTCTGTTCCCTCACTCTGTGCCCTGTTCCCTCTCTCTCTGTGCCCTGTTCCCTCTCTCTCTGTGCCCTGTTCCCTCTCTCTGTGCTCTGTTCCCTCTCTCTATGCCCTGTTCCCTCTCTGTCTGTGCTCTGTTCCCTCTCTCTGTGCCCTGTTCCCTCTCTCTGTGCCCTGTTCCCTCTCTCTGTGCTCTGTTCCCTCTCTCAATGCCCTGTTCCCTCTCTCTGTGCTCTGTTCCCTCTCTCTATGATCTGTACCCTCTCTCTCTGTGCCATGTTCCCTCTCTCTGTGCTCTATTCCCTCTCTCTGTGCCCTGTTCCCTCTCTCTGAGCCCTGTTCCCTCTCTCTGTGCTCTGTTCCCTCTCTCTGTGCCCTGTTCCCTCTCTCTGTGCTCTGTTCCCTCTCTCAATGCCCTGTTCCCTCTCTCTGTGCTCTGTTCCCTCTCTCTATGATCTGTACCCTCTCTCTCTGTGCCATGTTCCCTCTCTCTGTGCTCTATTCCCTCTCTCTGTGCCCTGTTCCCTCTCTCTGTGCCCTGTTCCCTCTCTCTCTGTGCTCTGTTCCCTCTCTCTCTGTGCTCTGTTCCCTCTCTCTGTGCCCTGTTCAGTCTCTCTCTGTGCCCTGTTCCTCTCTCTCTGTGCCCTGTTCCCTCTCTCTGTGCCCTGTTCCCTCTCTCTGTGCCCTGTTCCCTCTCTCAATGCCCTGTTCCCTCTCTCTGTGCTCTGTTCCCTCTCTCTATGATCTGTACCCTCTCTCTCTGTGCCATGTTCCCTCTCTCTGTGCTCTGTTCTGTCTCTCTGTGCTCTGTTCCCTCTCTCTGTGCCCTGTTCAGTCTCTCTCTGTGCCCTGTTCCTCTCTCTCTGTGCCCTGTTCCCTCTCTCTGTGCCCTGTTCCCTCTCTCTGTGCCCTGTTCCCACTCTCTGTGCCCTGTTCCCTCTCTCTGTGCCCTGTTCCCTCTCTCTGTGCCCTGTTCCCTCTCTCTGTGCTCTGTTCCCTCTCTCTGTGCCCTTTTCAGTCTCTCTCTGTGCCCTGTTCCTCTGTCTCTGTGCTCTATTCCCTCTCTCTCTGTGCCCTGTTCCCTCTCTCTGTGCTCTATTCCCTCTCTCTCTGTGCTCTCTTCCCTTTCTCTCTGTGCCCTGTTCCCTCTCTCTCTGTGCCCTGTTCCCTCTCTCTGTGCCCTGTTCCCTCTCTCTCTGTGCTCTGTTCCCTCTCTCAATGCCCTGTTCCCCCTCTCTCTGTGCTCTGTTCCCTCTCTCTCTGTGCCATGTTCCCTCTCTCTGTGCCCAGTTACCGCTCTCTCTGTGCTCTGTTCCCTCTCTCTATGCACTGTTCCCTCTCTCTCTGTGCTCTGTTCCCTCTCTCTATGCCCTGTTCCCTCTCTCTGTGCCCTCTTCCCTCTCTCTCTGGGCTCTGTTCCCTCTCTCTCTGGGCTCTGTTCCCTCTCTCTCTGTGCCCTGTTCCCTCTCTCTGTGCCCAGTTCCCTCTCTCTGTGCCCTGTTTCCTTACTCTGTGCTCTGTTCCCTCTCTCTGTGCCCTGTTTAGTCTCTCTCTGTGCCCTGTTCCTCTGTCTCTGTGCCCTGTTCCCTCTCTCTGTGCCCTGTTTAGTCTCTCTCTGTGCCCTGTTCCTCTGTCTCTGTGCCCTGTTCCCTCTCTCTGTGCCCTGTTTAGTCTCTCTCTGTGCCCTGTTCCTCTGTCTCTGTGCCCTGTTCCCTCTCTCTGTGCTCTATTCCCTCTCTCTCTGTGCTCTCTTCCCTTTCTCTCTGTGCCCTGTTCCCTCTCTCTCTGTGCCCTGTTCCCTCTCTCTGTGCCCTGTTCCCTCTCTCTGTGCCTAGTTACCTCTCTCTCTGTGCCGTGTTCCCTCTCTCTGTGCACTGTTCCCTCTCTCTCTGTGCTCTGTTCCCTCTCTCTATGCCCTGTTCCCTCTCGCTGTGCCCTCTTCCCTCTCTCTCTGTGCTCTGTTCCCTCTCTCTATGCCCTGTTCCCTCTCTCTGTGCCCTCTTCCCTCTCTCTCTGTGCCCTGTTCCCTCTCTCTGTGCCCTGTTCCCTCTCTCTGTGCTCTCTTCCCTCTCTCTGGGTGCTCTGTTCCCTCCATCTGTGCCCTGTACCCTCTTTCACTGTGCCTTGCCCCCTCTCTCTGTGCTCTGTTCCCTCTCTCTGTGCTCTGTTCCCTCTCTCTCTGTGCCGTGTTCCCTCTCTCTGTGCTCTGTTCCCTCTCTCTCTGTGCCGTGTTCCCTCTCTCTGTGCTCTGTTCCCTCTCTCTCTGTGCTCTGTTCTCTCTCTCCCTCTGTGCTCTGTTCCCTCTCTCTGTGCCCTGTTCCCTCTCTCTGTGCCCTGTTCCCTCTCTCTGTGCACTGTTCCCTCTCTCTCTGTGCTCTGTTCCCTCTCTCTATGCCCTGTTCCCTCTCGCTGTGCCCTCTTCCCTCTCTCTCTGTGCTCTGTTCCCTCTGTCTATGCCCTGTTCCCTCTCTCTGTGCCCTCTTCCCTCTCTCTCTGTGCCCTGTTCCCTCTCTCTGTGCCCTGTTCCCTCTCTCTGTGCTCTCTTCCCTCTCTCTGGGTGCTCTGTTCCCTCCATCTGTGCCCTGTACCCTCTTTCACTGTGCCTTGCCCCCTCTCTCTGTGCTCTGTTCCCTCTCTCTCTGTGCCCTGTTCCCTCTCTCTCTGTGCTCTGTTCCCTCTCTCTATGCCCTGTTCCCTCTCTCTCTGTGCTCTATTCCCTCTCTGTCTGTGCTCTGTTCCCTCTCTCTGTGCCCTGTTCCCTCTCTCTGTGCCCTGTTCCCTCTCTCTGTGCTCTGTTCCCTCTCTCTCTGTGCTCTGTTCCCTCTCTCTCTGTGCCATGTTCCCTTTCTCTGTGCTCTATTCCCTCTCTCTGTGCTCTGTTCCCTCTCTCTCTGTGCTCTGTTCCCTCTCTCTATGCCCTGTTCCTTCTCTCTATGCCCCGTTCCCTCTCTCTGTGCCCTCTTCCCTCTCTCTCTGTGCTCTGTTCCCTCTCTCTATGCCCTGTTCCCTCTCTCTATGCCCTGTTCCCTCTCTCTGTGCACTCTTCCCTCTCTCTCTGTGCCATGTTCCCTGTTCTGTGCTCTATTCCCTCTCTCTTTGTGCTATGTTCCCTCTCTCTGTGCTCTATTCCCTCTCTCTCTCTGCCCTGTTCCCTCTCTCTCTGTGCTCTCTTCCCTCTCTCTCTGTGCTCTCTTCCCTCTCTCTCTGTGCCCTGTTCCCTCTCTCTGTGCCCTGTTCCCTCTCTCTGTGCCCAGTTACCTCTCTCTCTGTGCTCTGTTCCCTCTCTCCCTGTGCCCTGTTCCCTCTCTCTCTGTGCCCTGTTCCCTCTCTCTGTGCCGTGTTCCCTCTCTCTGTGCCCAGTTACCTCTCTCTCTGTGCTCTGTTCCCTCTCTCTATGCCCTGTTCCCTCTCTCTCTGTGCTCTGTTCCCTCTCTCTATGCCCTGTTCCCTCTCGCTGTGCCCTCTTCCCTCTCTCTCTGGGCTCTGCTCACTCTCTCTGTGTGCTCTGTTCCCTCTTTCTCTGTGCTCTGTTCCCTCTCTCCCTTTGCCCTGTTCCCTCTCTCTGTGCCCTGTTCCCTCTCTCTGTGCCCTGTTCCCTCTCTCTCTCTCTCTGTGCCCTGTTCCCTCTCTCTCTCTGTGCCCTGTTCCCTCTCTCTGTGCCTTGTTCCCTCCCTCTGTGCTCTGTTCCCTCTCTCTCTGTGCCCTGTTCCCTCTCTCTGGGTGCTCTTCCCTCTCTCTCTGTGCTCTGTTCCCTCTCTCTGTGCTCTATTCCCTCTCTCTCTGTGCCCTGTTCCCTCTCTCTCTGGGCTCTGCTCGCTCTCTCTGTGTGCTCTGTTCCCTCTCTCTCTGTGCTCTGTTCCCTCTCTCCCTTTGCCCTGTTCCCTCTCTCTGTGCTCTGTTCCCTCTCTCTGTGCTCTGTTCCGTCTCTCTGTGCTCTGTTCCGTCTCTCTGTGCTCTGTTCCCTCTCTCTCTGTGCTCTGTTCCCTCTCTCTGTGCCCTGTTCCCTCTCTCTCTGTGCTCTGTTCCCTCTCTCTGTGCCCTGTTTGCTCTCTCTGTGCCCTCTTCCCTCTCACTCTCTGTGCCTTGTTCCCTCTCTCATGCCCTCTTCCCTCTCTCTCCGTGCTCTGTTTTATCTCTCTATGCCCTGTTCCCTCTCTCTCTGTGCCATGTTCCCTCTCTCTGTGCTCTGTTCCCTCTCTCCGTGCTCTCTTCCCTCTCTCTCTGTGCCCTATTCCCTCTCTCTGTGCTCTGTTCCCTCTCTCTATGCCCTGTTCCCTCTCTCTGTGCCCTGTTCCGTCTCTCTCTGTGCCCTGTTCCTCTCTCTCTGTGCCCTGTTCCCTCCCTCTGTGCTCTGTTCCCTCTCTCTCTGTGCCCTGTTCCCTCTCTCTGGGTGCTCTTCCCTCTCTCTCTGTGCTCTGTTCCCTCTCTCTGTGCTCTATTCCCTCTCTCTCTGTGCCCTGTTCCCTCTCTCTCTGTGCAATGTTCCCTCTCTCTCTGTGCTCTGTTCCCTCTCTCCCTGTGCCCTGTTCCCTCTCTCTCTGTGCCCTGTTCCCTCTCTCTGTGCCGTGTTCCCTCTCTCTGTGCCCAGTTACCTCTCTCTCTGTGCTCTGTTCCCTCTCTCTATGCCCTGTTCCCTCTCTCTCTGTGCTCTGTTCCCTCTCTCTATGCCCTGTTCCCTCTCGCTGTGCCCTCTTCCCTCTCTCTCTGTGCTCTGTTCCCTCTCTCTATGCCCTGTACCCTCTCTCTGTGCCCTCTTCCCTCTCTCTCTGGGCTCTGCTCGCTCTCTCTGTGTGCTCTGTTCCCTCTCTCTCTGTGCTCTGTTCCCTCTCTCCCTTTGCCCTGTTCCCTCTCTCTGTGCTCTGTTCCCTCTCTCTGTGCTCTGTTCCGTCTCTCTGTGCTCTGTTCCCTCTCTCTCTGTGCTCTGTTCCCTCTCTCTGTGCCCTGTTCCCTCTCTCTCTGTGCTCTGTTCCCTCTCTCTGTGCCCTGTTTGCTCTCTCTGTGCCCTCTTCCCTCTCTCTCTCTGTGCCTTGTTCCCTCTCTCATGCCCTCTTCCCTCTCTCTCCGTGCTCTGTTTTATCTCTCTATGCCCTGTTCCCTCTCTCTCTGTGCCATGTTCCCTCTCTCTGTGCTCTGTTCCCTCTCTCCGTGCTCTCTTCCCTCTCTCTCTGTGCCCTATTCCCTCTCTCTGTGCTCTGTTCCCTCTCTCTATGCCCTGTTCCCTCTCTCTGTGCCCTGTTCCGTCTCTCTCTGTGCCCTGTTCCTCTCTCTCTGTGCCCTGTTCCCTCTCTCTGTGCCCTGTTCCCTCTCTCTGTGCCCTGTTCCCTCTCTCTGTGCTCTGTTCCCTCTCTCTCTGTGCCCTGTTCCCTCTCTCTGTGCCCTGTTCAGTCTCTCTCTGTGCCCTGTTCCTCTGTCTCTGTGCCCTGTTCCCTCTCTCTGTGCTCTATTCCCTCTCTCTCTGTGCTCTCTTCCCTTTCTCTCTGTGCCCTGTTCCCTCTCTCTCTGTGCCCTGTTCCCTCTCTCTGTGCCCTGTTCCCTCTCTCTGTGCCTAGTTACCTCTCTCTCTGTGCTCTGTTCCCTCTCTCAATGCCCTGTTCCCCCTCTCTCTGTGCTCTGTTCCCTCTCTCTCTGTGCCGTGTTCCCTCTCTCTGTGCCGAGTTACCTCTCTCTCTGTGCTCTGTACCCTCTCTCTATGCCCTGTTCCCTCTCCCTGTGCCCTGTTCCCTCTCTCTGTGCCCTGTTTCCTCTCTCTGTGCTCTGTTCCCTCTCTCTGTGCCCTGTTCCCTCTCTCTGTGCCCTGTTTCCTCTCTCTGTGCTCTGTTCCCTCTCTCTCTGTGCCCTGTTCACTCTCTCCATGTGCCCTGTTCCCTCTCTCTCTGCTCTGTTCTCTCCCTCTCTGTGCTCTGTTCCCTCTCTCTCTGTGCCCTGTTCCCTCTCTCTGTGCCCGCTTCCCTCTCTCTCTGTGCTCTGTTCCCTCTCTCTGTGCTCTCTTCCCTCTCTCTCTGTGCCCTGTTCCCTCTCTCTCTGTGCCCTGTTCCCTCTCTCTGTGCCCTCTTCCCTCTCTCTCTGTGTCTGTTCCCTCTCTCTCTGTGCTCTGTTCCCACTCTCTCTGTGCTCTGTTTCCTCTCTCTCTGTGCCCTCTTCCCTCTCTCTGTGCCCTTTTCCCTCTCTCTCTGTGCCATGTTCCCTCTCTCTGTGCTCTATTCCCTCTCTCTCTGTGCTCTGTTCCATCTCTCCCTGTGCTCTGTTCCCTCTCTCTATGCCCTGTTGCCTCTCTCTATGCCCTTTTCCCTCTCTCTGTGCCCTGTTCCCTCTCTCTGTACCCTCTTCCCTCTCTCTCTGTGCCATGTTCCCTGTCTCTGTGCTCTATTCCCTCTCTCTCTGTGCTCTGTTCACTCTCTCTGTGCTCTGTACCCTCTCTCTGTGCTCTATTCCCTCTCTCTCTGTGCCCTCTTCCCTCTTTCTGTTCCCTGTTCCCTCTCTCTGTGCTCTGTTCCCTCTCTCTATGCCCTGTTCCTTCTCTCTGTGCCTTGTTCCGTCTCTCTCTGTGCCCTGTTCCTCTCTCTCTGTGCCCTGTTCCCTCTCTCTGTGCCCTGTTCCCTCTCTCTGTGCTCTGTTCCCTCTTTCTATGCCTTGTTCCCTCTCTCAGTGCCCTGTTCCCTCTCTCTGTGCCCTGTTCCCTCTCTCTCTGTGCTCTGTTCCCTCTCTCAATGCCCTGTTCACCCTCTTTCTGTGCTCTCTTCCCTCTCTCTCTGTGCCCTGTTTCCTCTCTCTCTGTGCCCTGTTCCCTCTCTCTCCGTGCCCTATTCCCTCTCCCTCTGTGCTCTGTACCCTCTCTCTGTTCTCTATTCCCTATCTCTGTTCTCTGTTCCCTCTCCCTCTGTGCTCTGTACCCTCTCTCTGTTCTCTGTTCCCTCTCTCTCTGTGCCCTGTACCCTCTCTCTGTTCCCTGTTCCCTCTCTCTGTGCCGAGTTCCCTCTCTCTGTGTGCTCTGTTCCCTCTCTCTCTGTGCTCTGTTCATTCTTTCTGTGCCCTGTTCCCTTTCTCTCTGTGCTCTGTTCCCTCTCTCTGTGCTCTGTTCCCTCTCTCTGTGCCCGTTCCCTCTCTCTGTGTGCTCTGTTCTCACTCTCTCTGTGCTTTGTTCCCTCTCTCTGTGCCCGTTCCCTCTCTCTCTGTGCTCTGTTCTCACTCTCTCTGTGCCCTGTTCCCTCTCTCTCTGTGCCCTGTTCCCTCTCTCTGTGCTCTCTTCCCTCTCTCTCTGTGCCCTGTACCCTCTCTCTGTGCTCTCTTCCCTCTCTCTCTGTTCTCTGTTCCCTCTCTCTGTGCTCCATTCCCTCTCTCTGTGCCCTGTTCCCTCTCTCTCTGTGCCCTGTACCCTCTCTCTGTGCTCTCTTCCCTCTCTCTCTGTGCTCTCTTCCCTCTCACTCTGTGCCCTGTTTGCTCTCTCTGTGCCCTGTTCCCTCTCTCTCTGTGCCCTGTTCTCTCTCTCTCTGTGCCCTGTTCCCTCTCTCTGTGCCCTATTCCCTCTCTCTCTGTGCCCTGTTCCCTCTCTCTGTGCTCTGTTCCCTCTCTCTCTGTGCCCTGTTCCCTCTCTCTCTGTGCCCTGTTCCCTCTCTCTGTGCTCTGTTCCCTCTCACTGTGCCCTGTTTCCTCTCTCTCTGTGCCCTGTTCCCTCTCTCTCTATGCCCTGTTTCCTCTCTCTCTGTGCTCTGTTCCCTCTCTCTCTGTGCCCTGTTCCCTCTCTCTCTGTGCTCAGTTCCCACTCTCTGTGCTCTGTTCCCTCTCTCTCTGTGCCCTGTTCCCTCTCTCTGTGCTATGTCCCCTCTCACTGTGCCCTGTTTCCTCTCTCTCTGTGCCCTGTTCCCTCTCTCTCTGTGCCCTGTTTCCTCTCTCTGTGTGCCCTGTTCCCACTCTCTGTGCCCTGTTTTGTCTCTCTCTGTGCTCTGTTCCCTCTCTCTGGGCTCTCTTCCCTCTCACTGTGCCCTGTTTCCTCTCTCTCTGTGCCCTGTTCCCTCTCACCTTGCCTTGCTCCCTCTCTCTCTGTGCCCTGTTTTCTCCCTCTCTGTGCCCTGTTCTCTCTCTCTGTGCCCTGTTCCCTCTCTCTGTGCCCTGTTCTCTCTCTCTGTGCCCTATTCCCTCTCTCTGTGCTCTATTCCCTCTCTCTCTGTGCTCTCTTCCCTCTCTCTCTGTGCTCTGTTCCCTCTCTCTATGCCCTGTTCCCTCTCTCTGTGCCCTGTTCCCTCTCTCTGTGCTCTGTTCCCCCCTGTGTGCCCTGTACCCTCTCTCTGTGCCCTGTTCCCTCTCTCTGTGCCCTGTTCTCTCTCTCTGTGCACTGTTCCTTCTCTCTGTGCCCTGTTCCCTCTCTCTGTGCTCTGTTCCCCCTCTGTGTGCCCTGTACCTTCTGTGTGCCCTGTACCCTCTCTCTGTGCCCTGTTCCCTCTCTCTATGCCCTGTTCCCTCTCTCTGTGCCCTGTTCTCTCTCTCTGTGCCCTGTTCCCTCTCTCTGTGCTCTGTTCTCTCTCTCTGTGCCCTGTTCCCTCTCTCTGTGCCCAGTTCCTTCTCTCTGTGTGTTCTGTTCTCTCTCTCTCTCTGTGCCCTGTTCCCTCTCTCTGTGCCCTGTTCTCTCTCTCTGTGTCCTGTTCCCTCTCTCTGTGCCCTGTTCCCTCTCTCTGTGCTCTGTTCCTCATCTCTGTGCCCTGTACCCTCTCTCTGTGCCCTGTACCCTCTCTCTATGCCCTGTTCCCTCTCTCTGTGCCCTGTTCTCTCTCTCTGTGCCCTTTACCCTCTCTCTGTGCTGTGTTCCCCCTCTATGTGCCCTGTACCCTCTCTCTGTGCCCTGTTCCCTCTCTCTGTGCCCAGTTCCCTCTCTCTGTGCTCTATTCCCTCTCTCTCTGTGCTCTGTTCCCTCTCTCTCTCTGCTCTGTTCCCTCTCTCTGTGCCCTGTTCCCTCTCACTGTGCCTTGTTCCCTCTCTCTCTGTGCCCTGTTCCCTCTCTCTGTGCCCTGTTTCCTCTCTCTCTGTGCCCTGTTCCCTCTCTCCCTCTGCCCTGTTCCCTCTCTCTGTGCCCTGTTCCCTCTCTCTGTGCCCTGTTCCCTCTCTCTGTGCTCTGTTCCCTCTCTCTGTGCTCTCTTCCCCCTCTCTCTGTGCCCTGTTCCCCCTCTCTCTCTGTGCTCTATTCCCTCACTCTGTGCCCTGTTCCCTCTCTCCCTGTGCCCTGTTCCCTCTCTCTGTGCCCTGTTCCCTCTCTCTGCTCTCTCTTCCCTCTCTCTGTGCTCTGTTCCCTCTCACTGTGCCCTGTTTCCTCTCTCTCTGTGCTCTGTTCCCTCTCACTGTGCTCTGTTCCCTCTCACTGTGCGCTGTTTCCTCTCTCTCTGTGCCCAGTTCCCTCTCACTGTGCCTTGTTCCCTCTCTCTCTGTGCCCTGTTCCCTCTCTCTCTGTGCCCTGTTCCCTCTCTCTGTGCTCTGTTCCCTCTCTCTGTGCTCTCTTCCCTCTCTCTCTGTGCCCTGTTTCCTCTCTCTCTGTGCCCTGTTCCCTCTCTCTGTGTGCCCTGTTCCCTCTCTCTGTGCTCTGTTCCCTCTCTCTGTGCTCTGTTCCCTCTCTCTGTGCTCTCTTCCCTCTCTCTCTGTGCCCTGTTTCCTCTCTCTGTGCTCTGTTCCCTCTCTCTGTGCTCTCTTCCCCCTCTCTCTGTGCCCTGTTCCCTCTCTCTGTTCTCTGTTCCCTCTCTGTGCTCTGTTCCCTCTTTCTGTGCTCTCTTCCCTCTCTCTCTGTGCCCTGTTTCCTCTCTCTCTGTGCCCTGTTCCCTCTCTCTCTGTGCCCTATTCCCTCTCCCTCTGTGCTCTGTACCCTCTCTCTGTTCTCTATTCCCTCTCTCTCTGTTCTCTGTTCCCTCTCCCTCTGTGCTCTGTACCCTCTCTCTGTTCTCTGTTCCCTCTCTCTATGCCCTGTTCCCTCTCTCTCTGTGCCCTGTACCCTCTCTCTGTTCCCTGTTCCCTCTCTCTGTGCCGAGTTCCCTCTCTCTGTGTGCTCTGTTCCCTCTCTCTCTGTGCTCTGTTCATTCTTTCTGTGCCCTGTTCCCTTTCTCTCTGTGCTCTGTTCCCTCTCTCTGTGCCCGTTCCCTCTCTCTGTGTGCTCTGTTCTCACTCTCTCTGTGCTTTGTTCCCTCTCTCTGTGCCCGTTCCCTCTCTCTCTGTGCTCTGTTCTCACTCTCTCTGTGCCCTGTTCCCTCTCTCTCTGTGCCCTGTTCCCTCTCTCTGTGCTCTCTTCCCTCTCTCTCTGTTCTCTGTTCCCTCTCTCTGTGCTCCATTCCCTCTCTCTGTGCCCTGTTCCCTCTCTCTCTGTGCCCTGTACCCTCTCTCTGTGCTCTCTTCCCTCTCACTCTGTGCCCTGTTTGCTCTCTCTGTGCCCTGTTCCCTCTCTCTCTGTGCCCTGTTCCCTCTCTCTCTGTGCTCAGTTCCCTCTCTCTCTGTGCCCTGTACCCTCTCTCTGTGCCCTGTTCCCTCTCTCTGTGCCCTATTCCCTCTCTCTCTGTGCCCTGTTCCCTCTCTCTGTGCTGTCTTCCCTCTCACTCTGTGCCCTGTTCCCTCTCTCTCTGTGCTCTGTTCCCTCTCTCTGTGCTCTGTTCCCTCTCACTGTGCCCTGTTTCCTCTCTCTCTGTGCCCTGTTCCCTCTCACCTTGCCTTGTTCCCTCTCTCTCTGTGCCCTGTTTCCTCCCTCTCTGTGCTCTGTTCTCTCTCTCTGTGCCCTGTTCCCTCTCTCTGTGCCCTGTTCTCTCTCTCTGTGCCCTATTCCCTCTCTCTGTGCTCTATTCCCTCTCTCTCTGTGCTCTCTTCCCTCTCGCTCTGTGCTCTGTTCCCTCTCTCTATGCCCTGTTCCCTCTCTCTGTGCCCTGTTCCCTCTCTCTGTGCCCTGTACCCTCTCTCTGTGCCCTGTTCCCTCTCTCTGTGCCCTGTTCTCTCTCTCTGTGCACTGTTCCCTCTCTCTGTGCCCTGTTCCCTCTCTCTGTGCTCTGTTCCCCCTCTGTGTGCCATGTACCCTCTCTCTGTGCTCTCTTCCCCCTCTCTCTGTGCCCTGTTCCCCCTCTCTCTCTGTGCTCTATTCCCTCACTCTGTGCCCTGTTCCCTCTCTCCCTGTGCCCTGTTCCCTCTCTCTGTGCCCTGTTCCCTCTCTCTCTGTGCTCTGTTCCCTCTCTCTGTGCTCTGTTCCCTCTCACTGTGCGCTGTTTCCTCTCTCTCTGTGCCCAGTTCCCTCTCACTGTGCCTTGTTCCCTCTCTCTCTGTGCCCTGTTCCCTCTCTCTGTGCCCTGTTTCCTCTCTCTCTGTGCCCTGTTCCCTCTCTCCCTCTGCCCTGTTCCCTCTCTCTGTGCCCTGTTCCCTCTCTCTGTGCCCTGTTCCCTCTCTCTGTGCTCTGTTCCCTCTCTCTGTGCTCTCTTCCCCCTCTCTCTGTGCCCTGTTCCCCCTCTCTCTCTGTGCTCTATTCCCTCACTCTGTGCCCTGTTCCCTCTCTCCCTGTGCCCTGTTCCCTCTCTCTGTGCCCTGTTCCCTCTCTCTCTGTGCCCTGTTCCCTCTCTCTGTGCTCTCTTCCCTCTCTCTGTGCTCTGTTCCCTCTCACTGTGCCCTGTTTCCTCTCTCTCTGTGCTCTGTTCCCTCTCTCTGTGCTCTGTTCCCTCTCACTGTGCGCTGTTTCCTCTCTCTCTGTGCCCAGTTCCCTCTCACTGTGCCTTGTTCCCTCTCTCTCTGTGCCCTGTTCCCTCTCTCTCTGTGCCCTGTTCCCTCTCTCTGTGCTCTGTTCCCTCTCTCTGTGCTCTCTTCCCTCTCTCTCTGTGCCCTGTTTCCTCTCTCTCTGTGCCCTGTTCCCTCTCTCTGTGTGCCCTGTTCCCTCTCTCTGTGCTCTCTTCCCTCTCACTCTGTGCCCTGTTTGCTCTCTCTGTGCCCTGTTCCCTCTCTCTCTGTGCCCTGTTCCCTCTCTCTCTGTGCTCAGTTCCCTCTCTCTCTGTGCCCTGTACCCTCTCTCTGTGCCCTGTTCCCTCTCTCTGTGCCCTATTCCCTCTCTCTCTGTGCCCTGTTCCCTCTCTCTGTGCTGTCTTCCCTCTCACTCTGTGCCCTGTTCCCTCTCTCTCTGTGCTCTGTTCCCTCTCTCTGTGCTCTGTTCCCTCTCACTGTGCCCTGTTTCCTCTCTCTCTGTGCCCTGTTCCCTCTCACCTTGCCTTGTTCCCTCTCTCTCTGTGCCCTGTTTCCTCCCTCTCTGTGCCCTGTTCTCTCTCTCTGTGCCCTGTTCCCTCTCTCTGTGCCCTGTTCTCTCTCTCTGTGCCCTATTACCTCTCTCTGTGCTCTATTCCCTCTCTCTCTGTGCTCTCTTCCCTCTCGCTCTGTGCTCTGTTCCCTCTCTCTATGCCCTGTTCCCTCTCTCTGTGCCCTGTTCCCTCTCTCTGTGCCCTGTACCCTCTCTCTGTGCCCTGTTCCCTCTCTCTGTGCCCTGTTCTCTCTCTCTGTGCACTGTTCCCTCTCTCTGTGCCCTGTTCCCTCTCTCTGTGCTCTGTTCCCCCTCTGTGTGCCCTGTACCCTCTCTCTGTGCCCTGTTCCCTCACTCTATGCCCTGTTCCCTCTCTCTGTGCCCTGTTCTCTCTCTCTGTGCCCTGTTCCCTCTCTCTGTGCCCTGTTCCCTCTCTCTGTGCTCTGTTCTCTCTCTCTGTGCCCTGTTCCCTCTCTCTGTGCCCAGTTCCTTCTCTCTGTGTGTTCTGTTCTCTCTCTCTCTCTATGCCCTGTTCCCTCTCTCTGTGCCCTGTTCTCTCTCTCTGTGTCCTGTTCCCTCTCTCTGTGCCCTGTTCCCTCTCTCTGTGCTCTGTTCCTCCTCTCTGTGCCCTATACCCTCTCTCTGTGCCCTGTACCCTCTCTCTATGTCCTGTTCCCTCTCTCTGTGCCCTGTTTCTCTCTCTGTGCCCTTTACCCTCTCTCTGTGCTGTGTTCCCCCTCTATGTGCCCTGTACCCTCTCTCTGTGCCCTGTTCCCTCTCTCTGTGCCCAGTTCCCTCTCTCTGTGCTCTGTACCCTCTCTCTGTGCCCTGTTCCCTCTCTCTGTGCCCTGTTCCCTCTCTCTGTGCCCAGTTCCCTCTCTCTGTGCTCTGTTCCCTCTCTCTGTGCCCTGTTCCCTCTCTCTGTGCCCTGTTCTCTCTCTCTGTGCCCTTTTCCCTCTCTCTGTGCCCTGTACCCTCTCTCTGTGCCCTGTACCCTCTCTCTGTGCCGTGTTCTCTCTCTCTGTGCCCTTTTCCCTCTCTCTGTGCTCTGTTCCCTCTCTATGTGCCCTGTACCCTCTCTCTGTGCCCTGTACCCTCTCTCTGTGCCCTGTTCTCTCTCTCTGTGCCGTGTTCTCTCTCTCTGTGCCCTTTTCCCTCTCTCGCTGTGCCCTGTTCCCTCTCTCTGTGCTCTCTTCCCTCTCTCTGTGCTCTGTTACCTCTCACTGTGCCCTGTTTCCTCTCTCTCTGTGCTCTGTTCCCTCTCTCTGTGCTCTGTTCCCTCTCACTGTGCGCTGTTTCCTCTCTCTCTGTGCCCAGTTCCCTCTCACTGTGCCTTGTTCCCTCTCTCTCTGTGCCCTGTTCCCTCTCTCTCTGTGCCCTGTTCCCTCTCTCTGTGCTCTGTTCCCTCTCTCTGTGCTCTCTTCCCTCTCTCTCTGTGCCCTGTTTCCTCTCTCTCTGTGCCCTGTTCCCTCTCTCTGTGTGCCCTGTTCCCTCTCTCTGTGCTCTGTTCCCTCTCTCTGTGCTCTGTTCCCTCTCTCTGTGCTCTCTTCCCTCTCTCTCTGTGCCCTGTTTCCACTCTCTGTGCTCTGTTCCCTCTCTCTGTGCTCTCTTCCCTCTCTCTCTGTGCCCTGTTCCCTCTCTATGTTCTCTGTTCCCTCTCTGTGCTCTGTTCCCTCTTTCTGTGCTCTCTTCCCTCTCTCTCTGTGCCCTGTTTCCTCTCTCTCTGTGCCCTGTTCCCTCTCTCTCCGTGCCCTATTCCCTCTCCCTCTGTGCTCTGTACCCTCTCTCTGTTCTCTATTCCCTATCTCTGTTCTCTGTTCCCTCTCCCTCTGTGCTCTGTACCCTCTCTCTGTTCTCTGTTCCCTCTCTCTCTGTGCCCTGTACCCTCTCTCTGTTCCCTGTTCCCTCTCTCTGTGCCGAGTTCCCTCTCTCTGTGTGCTCTGTTCCCTCTCTCTCTGTGCTCTGTTCATTCTTTCTGTGCCCTGTTCCCTTTCTCTCTGTGCTCTGTTCCCTCTCTCTGTGCTCTGTTCCCTCTCTCTGTGCCCGTTCCCTCTCTCTGTGTGCTCTGTTCTCACTCTCTCTGTGCTTTGTTCCCTCTCTCTGTGCCCGTTCCCTCTCTCTCTGTGCTCTGTTCTCACTCTCTCTGTGCCCTGTTCCCTCTCTCTCTGTGCCCTGTTCCCTCTCTCTGTGCTCTCTTCCCTCTCTCTCTGTGCCCTGTACCCTCTCTCTGTGCTCTCTTCCCTCTCTCTCTGTTCTCTGTTCCCTCTCTCTGTGCTCCATTCCCTCTCTCTGTGCCCTGTTCCCTCTCTCTCTGTGCCCTGTACCCTCTCTCTGTGCTCTCTTCCCTCTCTCTCTGTGCTCTCTTCCCTCTCACTCTGTGCCCTGTTTGCTCTCTCTGTGCCCTGTTCCCTCTCTCTCTGTGCCCTGTTCTCTCTCTCTCTGTGCCCTGTTCCCTCTCTCTGTGCCCTATTCCCTCTCTCTCTGTGCCCTGTTCCCTCTCTCTGTGCTCTGTTCCCTCTCTCTCTGTGCCCTGTTCCCTCTCTCTCTGTGCCCTGTTCCCTCTCTCTGTGCTCTGTTCCCTCTCACTGTGCCCTGTTTCCTCTCTCTCTGTGCCCTGTTCCCTCTCTCTCTATGCCCTGTTTCCTCTCTCTCTGTGCCCTGTTCCCTCTCTCTCTGTGCCGTGTTCTCTCTCTCTGTGCCCTTTTCCCTCTCTCTGTGCTCTGTTCCCTCTCTATGTGCCCTGTACCCTCTCTCTGTGCCCTGTACCCTCTCTCTGTGCCCTGTTCTCTCTCTCTGTGCCGTGTTCTCTCTCTCTGTGCCCTTTTCCCTCTCTCTGTGCTCTGTTCCCCCTCTATGTGCCCTGTACCCTCTCTCTGTGCTCTGTTACCTCTCACTGTGCCCTGTTTCCTCTCTCTCTGTGCTCTGTTCCCTCTCTCTGTGCTCTGTTCCCTCTCACTGTGCGCTGTTTCCTCTCTCTCTGTGCCCAGTTCCCTCTCACTGTGCCTTGTTCCCTCTCTCTCTGTGCCCTGTTCCCTCTCTCTCTGTGCCCTGTTCCCTCTCTCTGTGCTCTGTTCCCTCTCTCTGTGCTCTCTTCCCTCTCTCTCTGTGCCCTGTTTCCTCTCTCTCTGTGCCCTGTTCCCTCTCTCTGTGTGCCCTGTTCCCTCTCTCTGTGCTCTGTTCCCTCTCTCTGTGCTCTGTTCCCTCTCTCTGTGCTCTCTTCCCTCTCTCTCTGTGCCCTGTTTCCACTCTCTGTGCTCTGTTCCCTCTCTCTGTGCTCTCTTCCCTCTCTCTCTGTGCCCTGTTCCCTCTCTATGTTCTCTGTTCCCTCTCTGTGCTCTGTTCCCTCTTTCTGTGCTCTCTTCCCTCTCTCTCTGTGCCCTGTTTCCTCTCTCTCTGTGCCCTGTTCCCTCTCTCTCCGTGCCCTATTCCCTCTCCCTCTGTGCTCTGTACCCTCTCTCTGTTCTCTATTCCCTATCTCTGTTCTCTGTTCCCTCTCCCTCTGTGCTCTGTACCCTCTCTCTGTTCTCTGTTCCCTCTCTCTCTGTGACCTGTACCCTCTCTCTGTTCCCTGTTCCCTCTCTCTGTGCCGAGTTCCCTCTCTCTGTGTGCTCTGTTCCCTCTCTCTCTGTGCTCTGTTCATTCTTTCTGTGCCCTGTTCCCTTTCTCTCTGTGCTCTGTTCCCTCTCTCTGTGCTCTGTTCCCTCTCTCTGTGCCCGTTCCCTCTCTCTGTGTGCTCTGTTCTCACTCTCTCTGTGCTTTGTTCCCTCTCTCTGTGCCCGTTCCCTCTCTCTCTGTGCTCTGTTCTCACTCTCTCTGTGCCCTGTTCCCTCTCTCTCTGTGCCCTGTTCCCTCTCTCTGTGCTCTCTCCCCTCTCTCTCTGTGCCCTGTACCCTCTCTCTGTGCTCTCTTCCCTCTCTCTCTGTTCTCTGTTCCCTCTCTCTGTGCTCCATTCCCTCTCTCTGTGCCCTGTTCCCTCTCTCTCTGTGCCCTGTACCCTCTCTCTGTGCTCTCTTCCCTCTCTCTCTGTGCTCTCTTCCCTCTCACTCTGTGCCCTGTTTGCTCTCTCTGTGCCCTGTTCCCTCTCTCTCTGTGCCCTGTTCTCTCTCTCTCTGTGCCCTGTTCCCTCTCTCTGTGCCCTATTCCCTCTCTCTCTGTGCCCTGTTCCCTCTCTCTGTGCTCTGTTCCCTCTCTCTCTGTGCCCTGTTCCCTCTCTCTCTGTGCCCTGTTCCCTCTCTCTGTGCTCTGTTCCCTCTCACTGTGCCCTGTTTCCTCTCTCTCTGTGCCCTGTTCCCTCTCTCTCTATGCCCTGTTTCCTCTCTCTCTGTGCTCTGTTCCCTCTCTCTCTGTGCCCTGTTCCCTCTCTCTCTGTGCTCAGTTCCCACTCTCTGTGCTCTGTTCCCTCTCTCTCTGTGCCCTGTTCCCTCTCTCTGTGCTATGTTCCCTCTCACTGTGCCCTGTTTCCTCTCTCTCTGTGCCCTGTTCCCTCTCTCTCTGTGCCCTGTTTCCTCTCTCTGTGTACCCTGTTCCCACTCTCTGTGCCCTGTTTTGTCTCTCTCTGTGCTCTGTTCCCTCTCTCTGGGCTCTCTTCCCTCTCACTGTGCCCTGTTTCCTCTCTCTCTGTGCCCTGTTCCCTCTCACCTTGCCTTGCTCCCTCTCTCTCTGTGCCCTGTTTTCTCCCTCTCTGTGCCCTGTTCTCTCTCTCTGTGCCCTGTTCCCTCTCTCTGTGCCCTGTTCTCTCTCTCTGTGCCCTATTCCCTCTCTCTGTGCTCTATTCCCTCTCTCTCTGTGCTCTCTTCCCTCTCTCTCTGTGCTCTGTTCCCTCTCTCTATGCCCTGTTCCCTCTCTCTGTGCCCTGTTCCCTCTCTCTGTGCCCTGTTCCCTCTCTCTGTGCTCTGTTCCCCCCTGTGTGCCCTGTACCCTCTCTCTGTGCCCTGTTCCCTCTCTCTGTGCCCTGTTCTCTCTCTCTGTGCACTGTTCCTTCTCTCTATGCCCTGTTCCCTCTCTCTGTGCTCTGTTCCCCCTCTGTGTGCCCTGTACCTTCTGTGTGCCCTGTACCCTCTCTCTGTGCCCTGTTCCCTCTCTCTATGCCCTGTTCCCTCTCTCTGTGCCCTGTTCTCTCTCTCTGTGCCCTGTTCCCTCTCTCTGTGCTCTGTTCTCTCTCTCTGTGCCCTGTTCCCTCTCTCTGTGCCCAGTTCCTTCTCTCTGTGTGTTCTGTTCTCTCTCTCTCTCTGTGCCCTGTTCCCTCTCTCTGTGCCCTGTTCTCTCTCTCTGTGTCCTGTTCCCTCTCTCTGTGCCCTGTTCCCTCTCTCTGTGCTCTGTTCCTCATCTCTGTGCCCTGTACCCTCTCTCTGTGCCCTGTACCCTCTCTCTATGCCCTGTTCCCTCTCTCTGTGCCCTGTTCTCTCTCTCTGTGCCCTTTACCCTCTCTCTGTGCTGTGTTCCCCCTCTATGTGCCCTGTACCCTCTCTCTGTACCCTCTTCCCTCTCTCTGTGCCCAGTTCCCTCTCTCTGTGCTCTATTCCCTCTCTCTCTGTGCTCTGTTCCCTCTCTCTCTCTGCTCTGTTCCCTCTCTCTGTGCCCTGTTCCCTCTCACTGTGCCTTGTTCCCTCTCTCTCTGTGCCCTGTTCCCTCTCTCTGTGCCCTGTTTCCTCTCTCTCTGTGCCCTGTTCCCTCTCTCCCTCTGCCCTGTTCCCTCTCTCTGTGCCCTGTTCCCTCTCTCTGTGCCCTGTTCCCTCTCTCTGTGCTCTGTTCCCTCTCTCTGTGCTCTCTTCCCCCTCTCTCTGTGCCCTGTTCCCCCTCTCTCTCTGTGCTCTATTCCCTCACTCTGTGCCCTGTTCCCTCTCTCCCTGTGCCCTGTTCCCTCTCTCTGTGCCCTGTTCCCTCTCTCTGTGCTCTCTTCCCTCTCTCTGTGCTCTGTTCCCTCTCACTGTGCCCTGTTTCCTCTCTCTCTGTGCTCTGTTCCCTCTCACTGTGCTCTGTTCCCTCTCACTGTGCGCTGTTTCCTCTCTCTCTGTGCCCAGTTCCCTCTCACTGTGCCTTGTTCCCTCTCTCTCTGCCCTGTTCCCTCTCTCTCTGTGCCCTGTTCCCTCTCTCTGTGCTCTGTTCCCTCTCTCTGTGCTCTCTTCCCTCTCTCTCTGTGCCCTGTTTCCTCTCTCTCTGTGCCCTGTTCCCTCTCTCTGTGTGCCCTGTTCCCTCTCTCTGTGCTCTGTTCCCTCTCTCTGTGCTCTGTTCCCTCTCTCTGTGCTCTCTTCCCTCTCTCTCTGTGCCCTGTTTCCTCTCTCTGTGCTCTGTTCCCTCTCTCTGTGCTCTCTTCCCCCTCTCTCTGTGCCCTGTTCCCTCTCTCTGTTCTCTGTTCCCTCTCTGTGCTCTGTTCCCTCTTTCTGTGCTCTCTTCCCTCTCTCTCTGTGCCCTGTTTCCTCTCTCTCTGTGCCCTGTTCCCTCTCTCTCTGTGCCCTATTCCCTCTCCCTCTGTGCTCTGTACCCTCTCTCTGTTCTCTATTCCCTCTCTCTCTGTTCTCTGTTCCCTCTCCCTCTGTGCTCTGTACCCTCTCTCTGTTCTCTGTTCCCTCTCTCTATGCCCTGTTCCCTCTCTCTCTGTGCCCTGTACCCTCTCTCTGTTCCCTGTTCCCTCTCTCTGTGCCGAGTTCCCTCTCTCTGTGTGCTCTGTTCCCTCTCTCTCTGTGCTCTGTTCATTCTTTCTGTGCCCTGTTCCCTTTCTCTCTGTGCTCTGTTCCCTCTCTCTGTGCCCGTTCCCTCTCTCTGTGTGCTCTGTTCTCACTCTCTCTGTGCTTTGTTCCCTCTCTCTGTGCCCGTTCCCTCTCTCTCTGTGCTCTGTTCTCACTCTCTCTGTGCCCTGTTCCCTTTCTCTCTGTGCCCTGTTCCCTCTCTCTGTGCTCTCTTCCCTCTCTCTCTGTTCTCTGTTCCCTCTCTCTGTGCTCCATTCCCTCTCTCTGTGCCCTGTTCCCTCTCTCTCTGTGCCCTGTACCCTCTCTCTGTGCTCTCTTCCCTCTCACTCTGTGCCCTGTTTGCTCTCTCTGTGCCCTGTTCCCTCTCTCTCTGTGCCCTGTTCCCTCTCTCTCTGTGCTCAGTTCCCTCTCTCTCTGTGCCCTGTACCCTCTCTCTGTGCCCTGTTCCCTCTCTCTGTGCCCTATTCCCTCTCTCTCTGTGCCCTGTTCCCTCTCTCTGTGCTGTCTTCCCTCTCACTCTGTGCCCTGTTCCCTCTCTCTCTGTGCTCTGTTCCCTCTCTCTGTGCTCTGTTCCCTCTCACTGTGCCCTGTTTCCTCTCTCTCTGTGCCCTGTTCCCTCTCACCTTGCCTTGTTCCCTCTCTCTCTGTGCCCTGTTTCCTCCCTCTCTGTGCTCTGTTCTCTCTCTCTGTGCCCTGTTCCCTCTCTCTGTGCCCTGTTCTCTCTCTCTGTGCCCTATTCCCTCTCTCTGTGCTCTATTCCCTCTCTCTCTGTGCTCTCTTCCCTCTCGCTCTGTGCTCTGTTCCCTCTCTCTATGCCCTGTTCCCTCTCTCTGTGCCCTGTTCCCTCTCTCTGTGCCCTGTACCCTCTCTCTGTGCCCTGTTCCCTCTCTCTGTGCCCTGTTCTCTCTCTCTGTGCACTGTTCCCTCTCTCTGTGCCCTGTTCCCTCTCTCTGTGCTCTGTTCCCCCTCTGTGTGCCCTGTACCCTCTCTCTGTGCTCTCTTCCCCCTCTCTCTGTGCCCTGTTCCCCCTCTCTCTCTGTGCTCTATTCCCTCACTCTGTGCCCTGTTCCCTCTCTCCCTGTGCCCTGTTCCCTCTCTCTGTGCCCTGTTCCCTCTCTCTCTGTGCTCTGTTCCCTCTCTCTGTGCTCTGTTCCCTCTCACTGTGCGCTGTTTCCTCTCTCTCTGTGCCCAGTTCCCTCTCACTGTGCCTTGTTCCCTCTCTCTCTGTGCCCTGTTCCCTCTCTCTGTGCCCTGTTTCCTCTCTCTCTGTGCCCTGTTCCCTCTCTCCCTCTGCCCTGTTCCCTCTCTCTGTGCCCTGTTCCCTCTCTCTGTGCCCTGTTCCCTCTCTCTGTGCTCTGTTCCCTCTCTCTGTGCTCTCTTCCCCCTCTCTCTGTGCCCTGTTCCCCCTCTCTCTCTGTGCTCTATTCCCTCACTCTGTGCCCTGTTCCCTCTCTCCCTGTGCCCTGTTCCCTCTCTCTGTGCCCTGTTCCCTCTCTCTCTGTGCCCTGTTCCCTCTCTCTGTGCTCTCTTCCCTCTCTCTGTGCTCTGTTCCCTCTCACTGTGCCCTGTTTCCTCTCTCTCTGTGCTCTGTTCCCTCTCTCTGTGCTCTGTTCCCTCTCACTGTGCGCTGTTTCCTCTCTCTCTGTGCCCAGTTCCCTCTCACTGTGCCTTGTTCCCTCTCTCTCTGTGCCCTGTTCCCTCTCTCTCTGTGCCCTGTTCCCTCTCTCTGTGCTCTGTTCCCTCTCTCTGTGCTCTCTTCCCTCTCTCTCTGTGCCCTGTTTCCTCTCTCTCTGTGCCCTGTTCCCTCTCTCTGTGTGCCCTGTTCCCTCTCTCTGTGCTCTCTTCCCTCTCACTCTGTGCCCTGTTTGCTCTCTCTGTGCCCTGTTCCCTCTCTCTCTGTGCCCTGTTCCCTCTCTCTCTGTGCTCAGTTCCCTCTCTCTCTGTGCCCTGTACCCTCTCTCTGTGCCCTGTTCCCTCTCTCTGTGCCCTATTCCCTCTCTCTCTGTGCCCTGTTCCCTCTCTCTGTGCTGTCTTCCCTCTCACTCTGTGCCCTGTTCCCTCTCTCTCTGTGCTCTGTTCCCTCTCTCTGTGCTCTGTTCCCTCTCACTGTGCCCTGTTTCCTCTCTCTCTGTGCCCTGTTCCCTCTCACCTTGCCTTGTTCCCTCTCTCTCTGTGCCCTGTTTCCTCCCTCTCTGTGCCCTGTTCTCTCTCTCTGTGCCCTGTTCCCTCTCTCTGTGCCCTGTTCTCTCTCTCTGTGCCCTATTACCTCTCTCTGTGCTCTATTCCCTCTCTCTCTGTGCTCTCTTCCCTCTCGCTCTGTGCTCTGTTCCCTCTCTCTATGCCCTGTTCCCTCTCTCTGTGCCCTGTTCCCTCTCTCTGTGCCCTGTACCCTCTCTCTGTGCCCTGTTCCCTCTCTCTGTGCCCTGTTCTCTCTCTCTGTGCACTGTTCCCTCTGTCTGTGCCCTGTTCCCTCTCTCTGTGCTCTGTTCCCCCTCTGTGTGCCCTGTACCCTCTCTCTGTGCCCTGTTCCCTCACTCTATGCCCTGTTCCCTCTCTCTGTGCCCTGTTCTCTCTCTCTGTGCCCTGTTCCCTCTCTCTGTGCCCTGTTCCCTCTCTCTGTGCTCTGTTCTCTCTCTCTGTGCCCTGTTCCCTCTCTCTGTGCCCAGTTCCTTCTCTCTGTGTGTTCTGTTCTCTCTCTCTCTCTATGCCCTGTTCCCTCTCTCTGTGCCCTGTTCTCTCTCTCTGTGTCCTGTTCCCTCTCTCTGTGCCCTGTTCCCTCTCTCTGTGCTCTGTTCCTCCTCTCTGTGCCCTATACCCTCTCTCTGTGCCCTGTACCCTCTCTCTATGTCCTGTTCCCTCTCTCTGTGCCCTGTTTCTCTCTCTGTGCCCTTTACCCTCTCTCTGTGCTGTGTTCCCCCTCTATGTGCCCTGTACCCTCTCTCTGTGCCCTGTTCCCTCTCTCTGTGCCCAGTTCCCTCTCTCTGTGCTCTGTACCCTCTCTCTGTGCCCTGTTCCCTCTCTCTGTGCCCAGTTCCCTCTCTCTGTGCTCTGTTCCCTCTCTCTGTGCCCTGTTCCCTCTCTCTGTGCCCTGTTCTCTCTCTCTGTGCCCTTTTCCCTCTCTCTGTGCCCTGTACCCTCTCTCTGTGCCCTGTACCCTCTCTCTGTGCCATGTTCTCTCTCTCTGTGCCCTTTTCCCTCTCTCTGTGCTCTGTTCCCTCTCTATGTGCCCTGTACCCTCTCTCTGTGCCCTGTACCCTCTCTCTGTGCCCTGTTCTCTCTCTCTGTGCCGTGTTCTCTCTCTCTGTGCCCTTTTCCCTCTCTCGCTGTGCCCTGTTCCCTCTCTCTGTGCTCTCTTCCCTCTCTCTGTGCTCTGTTACCTCTCACTGTGCCCTGTTTCCTCTCTCTCTGTGCTCTGTTCCCTCTCTCTGTGCTCTGTTCCCTCTCACTGTGCGCTGTTTCCTCTCTCTCTGTGCCCAGTTCCCTCTCACTGTGCCTTGTTCCCTCTCTCTCTGTGCCCTGTTCCCTCTCTCTCTGTGCCCTGTTCCCTCTCTCTGTGCTCTGTTCCCTCTCTCTGTGCTCTCTTCCCTCTCTCTCTGTGCCCTGTTTCCTCTCTCTCTGTGCCCTGTTCCCTCTCTCTGTGTGCCCTGTTCCCTCTCTCTGTGCTCTGTTCCCTCTCTCTGTGCTCTGTTCCCTCTCTCTGTGCTCTCTTCCCTCTCTCTCTGTGCCCTGTTTCCACTCTCTGTGCTCTGTTCCCTCTCTCTGTGCTCTCTTCCCTCTCTCTCTGTGCCCTGTTCCCTCTCTATGTTCTCTGTTCCCTCTCTCTGTGTGCTCTGTTCTCACTCTCTCTGTGCTTTGTTCCCTCTCTCTGTGCCCGTTCCCTCTCTCTCTGTGCTCTGTTCCCTCTTTCTGTGCTCTCTTCCCTCTCTCTCTGTGCCCTGTTTCCTCTCTCTCTGTGCCCTGTTCCCTCTCTCTCCGTGCCCTATTCCCTCTCCCTCTGTGCTCTGTACCCTCTCTCTGTTCTCTATTCCCTATCTCTGTTCTCTGTTCCCTCTCCCTCTGTGCTCTGTACCCTCTCTCTGTTCTCTGTTCCCTCTCTCTCTGTGCCCTGTACCCTCTCTCTGTTCCCTGTTCCCTCTCTCTGTGCCGAGTTCCCTCTCTCTGTGTGCTCTGTTCCCTCTCTCTCTGTGCTCTGTTCATTCTTTCTGTGCCCTGTTCCCTTTCTCTCTGTGCTCTGTTCCCTCTCTCTGTGCTCTGTTCCCTCTCTCTGTGCCCGTTCCCTCTCTCTGTGTGCTCTGTTCTCACTCTCTCTGTGCTTTGTTCCCTCTCTCTGTGCCCGTTCCCTCTCTCTCTGTGCTCTGTTCTCACTCTCTCTGTGCCCTGTTCCCTCTCTCTCTGTGCCCTGTTCCCTCTCTCTGTGCTCTCTTCCCTCTCTCTCTGTGCCCTGTACCCTCTCTCTGTGCTCTCTTCCCTCTCTCTCTGTTCTCTGTTCCCTCTCTCTGTGCTCCATTCCCTCTCTCTGTGCCCTGTTCCCTCTCTCTCTGTGCCCTGTACCCTCTCTCTGTGCTCTCTTCCCTCTCTCTCTGTGCTCTCTTCCCTCTCACTCTGTGCCCTGTTTGCTCTCTCTGTGCCCTGTTCCCTCTCTCTCTGTGCCCTGTTCTCTCTCTCTCTGTGCCCTGTTCCCTCTCTCTGTGCCCTATTCCCTCTCTCTCTGTGCCCTGTTCCCTCTCTCTGTGCTCTGTTCCCTCTCTCTCTGTGCCCTGTTCCCTCTCTCTCTGTGCCCTGTTCCCTCTCTCTGTGCTCTGTTCCCTCTCACTGTGCCCTGTTTCCTCTCTCTCTGTGCCCTGTTCCCTCTCTCTCTATGCCCTGTTTCCTCTCTCTCTGTGCTCTGTTCCCTCTCTCTCTGTGCCCTGTTCCCTCTCTCTCTGTGCTCAGTTCCCACTCTCTGTGCTCTGTTCCCTCTCTCTCTGTGCCCTGTTCCCTCTCTCTGTGCTATGTTCCCTCTCACTGTGCCCTGTTTCCTCTCTCTCTGTGCCCTGTTCCCTCTCTCTCTGTGCCCTGTTTCCTCTCTCTGTGTGCCCTGTTCCCACTCTCTGTGCCCTGTTTTGTCTCTCTCTGTGCTCTGTTCCCTCTCTCTGGGCTCTCTTCCCTCTCACTGTGCCCTGTTTCCTCTCTCTCTGTGCCCTGTTCCCTCTCACCTTGCCTTGTTCCCTCTCTCTCTGTGCCCTGTTTTCTCCCTCTCTGTGCCCTGTTCTCTCTCTCTGTGCCCTGTTCCCTCTCTCTGTGCCCTGTTCTCTCTCTCTGTGCCCTATTCCCTCTCTCTGTGCTCTATTCCCTCTCTCTCTGTGCTCTCTTCCCTCTCTCTCTGTGCTCTGTTCCCCCCTGTGTGCCCTGTACCCTCTCTCTGTGCCCTGTTCCCTCTCTCTGTGCCCTGTTCTCTCTCTCTGTGCACTGTTCCTTCTCTCTGTGCCCTGTTCCCTCTCTCTGTGCTCTGTTCCCCCTCTGTGTGCCCTGTACCCTCTGTGTGCCCTGTACCCTCTCTCTGTGCCCTGTTCCCTCTCTCTATGCCCTGTTCCCTCTCTCTGTGCCCTGTTCTCTCTCTCTGTGCCCTGTTCCCTCTCTCTGTGCTCTGTTCTCTCTCTCTGTGCCCTGTTCCCTCTCTCTGTGCCCAGTTCCTTCTCTCTGTGTGTTCTGTTCTCTCTCTCTCTCTGTGCCCTGTTCCCTCTCTCTGTGCCCTGTTCTCTCTCTCTGTGTCCTGTTCCCTCTCTCTGTGCCCTGTTCCCTCTCTCTGTGCTCTGTTCCTCATCTCTGTGCCCTGTACCCTCTCTCTGTGCCCTGTACCCTCTCTCTATGCCCTGTTCCCTCTCTCTGTGCCCTGTTCTCTCTCTCTGTGCCCTTTACCCTCTCTCTGTGCTGTGTTCCCCCTCTATGTGCCCTGTACCCTCTCTCTGTGCCCTGTTCCCTCTCTCTGTGCCCAGTTCCCTCTCTCTGTGCTCTATTCCCTCTCTCTCTGTGCTCTGTTCCCTCTCTCTCTCTGCTCTGTTCCCTCTCTCTGTGCCCTGTTCCCTCTCTCTGTGCCCAGTTCCCTCTCTCTGTGCTCTGTTCCCTCTCTCTGTGCCCTGTTTCCTCTCTCTGTGGCCTGTTCTCTCTCTCTGTGCCCTTTTCCCTCTCTCTGTGCCCTGTACCCTCTCTCTGTGCCCTGTTCCCTCTCTCTGTGCCCTGTTCTCTCTCTCTGTGCCCTGTACCCTCTCTCTGTGCCCTGTTCCCTCTCTCTGTGCCCTGTTCTCTCTCTCTGTGCCCTGTTCCCTCTCTCTGTGCCCTGTACCCTCTCTCTGTGCCCTGTTCCCTCTCTCTGTGCCCTGTACCCTCTCTCTGTGCCCTGTTCCCTCTCTCTGTGCCCAGTTCCCTCTCTCTCTGTGTGTTTTTAGATTAGATTAGATTACTTACAGTGTGGAAACAGGCCCTTCGGCCCAACAAGTCCACACCGCCCCGCCGAAGCGTAACCCACCCATACCCCTACATCTACATTTACCCCTTACCTAACACTATGGGCAATTTAGCATGGCCAATTCACCTGGCCTGCACATCTTTGGATTGTGGGAGGAAACCGGAGCACCCGGAGGAAACCCACGCAGACACGGGGAGAACGTTCTGTTCCCTCTCTCTGTGCTCTATTCCCTCTCTCTCTGTTCTCTGTTCCCTCTCTCTGTTCTCTGTTCCCTCTCTCTGTGCCATGTTCCCTCTCTCTGTGCTCTATTCCCTCTCTTTCTGTGCTCTGTTCCCTCTCTCTGTTCTCTGTTCCCTCTCTTTCTGTGCTCTGTTCCCTCTCTCTGTTCTCTGTTCCCCCTCTGTGTGCCCTGTACCCCCTCTGTGTGCCCTGTACCCTCTCTCTGTGCCCTGTTCCCTCCCTCTATGCCCTATTCCCTCTCTCTGTGCCCTGTTCTCTCTCTCCGTGCCCTGTTCCCTCTCTCTGTTCTCTGTTCCCTCTCTCTCTGTGCCATGTTCCCTCTCTCTGTGCTCTACTCCCTCTCTCTCTGTTCTCTGTTCCCTCTCTCTGTGCTCTGTTCCCTCTCTCTCTGTGCCCTGTTCCCTCACTCTCTGTGCTCTGTTCCCTCTCTCTCTGTGCCCTGTTCCCTCTCTCTCTGTGCCCTGTTCCCTCTCTCTGTTCTCTGTTCCCTCTCTCTGTGCCCTGTTCCCTCTCTCTGTGCTCTATTCCCTCTCTTTCTGTGCTCTGTTCCCTCTCTCTGTTCTCTGTTCCCTCTCTCTGTGCTCTGTTCCCTCTCTCTCTGTGCCCTGTTCCCTCACTCTCTGTGCCCTATTCCCTCTCTCTGTGCTCTGTTCCCTCTCTCTGTTCTCTGTTCCCTCTCTCTGTGCTCTGTTCCCTCTCTCTCTGTGCCATATTCCCTCTCTTTCTGTGCTCTGTTCCCTCTCTCTGTTCTCTGTTCCCTCTCTCTGTGCTCTGTTCCCTCTCTCTCTGTGCCATATTCCCTCTCTTTCTGTGCCCTATTCCCTCTCTCTGTTCTCTGTTATCTCTCTCTGTGCTCTGTTCCCTCTCTCTGTGCCCTATTCCCTCTCTCTGTTCTCTGTTCCCTCTCTCTGTTCTCTGTTCCCTCTCTCTCTGTGCCCTGTTCTCTCTCTCTGTGCCCGTTCCCTCTCTCTCTGTGCTCTGTTCTCACTCTCTCTGTGCCCTGTTCCCTCTCTCTCTGTGCCCTGTTCCCTCTCTCTCTGTGCTCTGTTCCCTCTCTATCTGTGCCCTGTTCCCTCTCTCTCTGTGCCCTGTACCCTCTCTCTGTGCTCTCTTCCCTCTCTCTCTGTGCTCTCTTCCCTCTCACTCTGTGCCCTGTTCCCTCTCTCTGTGCCCTGTTCCCTCTCTCTCTGTGCCCTGTTCCCTCTCTCTCTGTGCTCAGTTCCCTCTCTCTCTATGCCCTGTACCCTCTCTCTGTGCCCTGTTCCCTCTCTCTGTGCCCAGTTCCCTCTCTCTCTGTGCCCTGTTCCCTCTCTCTCTGTGCCCTGTTCCCTCTCTCTGTGCCCTATTCCCTCTCTCTCTGTGCCCTATTCCCTCTCTCTCTGTGCTCTGTTCTCTCTCTCTCTGTGTGCTCTGTTCCCTCTCTCTCTGTGCTCTGTTCCCTCTCTCTGTGCTCTGTTCCCTCTGTCTATGCCATGTTCCCTCTCTCTCTGTGCCCTCTTCCCTCTCTCTGTGCCCTGTTCCCTCTCTCTGTGCCCTGTTCCCTCTCTCTGTGCCCTGTTCCCTCTCTCTCTGTGCCCTGTTCCCTCTCTCTGTGCCCTGTTCCCTCTCTCTGTGCTATGTTCCCTCTCTCTCTGTGCCCTGTTCCCTCTCTCTCTGTGCCCTGTTCCCTCTCTCTGTGCCCTATTCCCTCTCTCTCTGTGCCCTATTCCCTCTCTCTCTGTGCTCTGTTCTCTCTCTCACTGTGTGCTCTGTTCCCTCTCTCTCTGTGCTCTGTTCCCTCTCTCTGTGCCCTCTTCCCTCTCTCTGTGCCCAGTTCCCTCTCTCTGTGCCCTGTTCCCTCTCTCTGTGCCCTGTTCCCTCTCTCTGTGCTCTGTTTCCTCTCTTTTTGCCCTGTACCCTCTCTCTGTGCCCTGTTCCCTCTCTCTCTGTGACCTGTTCCCTCTCTCTGTGCCCTGTTCCCTCTCTCTGTGCTATGTTCCCTCTCTCTCTGTGCTCTGTTCCCTCTCTCTCTGTGCTCTGTTTGCTCTCTCTCTGTGCTCTGTTCCCTCTCTCTCTGTGCTCTGTTTGCCCTCTCTGTGCCCTGTTCCCTCTCTCTCTGTGCTCTGTTCCCTCTCTCTGTGCCCTGTACCCTCTCTCTCTGTGCTCTGTTCCCTCTCTCTCTGTGCCCTGTTCCCTCTCTCTCTGTGCTCTGTTCCCTCTCTCTCTGTGCTCTGTTCCCTCTCTCTGTGCCCTGTACCCTCTCTCTCTGTGCTCTGTTCCCTCTCTCTCTATGCCCTGTTCCCTCTCTCTGTGCTCTGTTCCCTCTCTCTCTGTGCTCTGTCCCCTCTCTCTCTGTGCCCT
The DNA here is from genome assembly GCF_047496795.1 of Chiloscyllium punctatum. NCBI lineage: Eukaryota > Metazoa > Chordata > Chondrichthyes > Orectolobiformes > Hemiscylliidae > Chiloscyllium > Chiloscyllium punctatum. Next base: position 73,971,278 of record NC_092769.1, read on the forward strand.
GTTCCCTCTCTCTGTGCTCTATTCCCTCTCTCTCTGTGCCCTCTTCCCTCTCTCTCTGTGCCCTGTTCCCTCTCCCTGTGCCCTGTTCCCTCTCTCTCTGTGCTCTGTTCCCTTTCTCTCTGTGCCCTGTTCCCTCTCTCTATGCTCTGTTCCTTCTCTCACTGTGCTCTGTTCCCTCTCTCTCTGTGCGCTGTTCCCTCTCTCTGTGCTCTGTTCCCTCTCTCTCTGTGTCCTGTTCCCTCTCTCTCTGTGCTCTGTTCCCTCTCTTTCTGTGCCCTGTTCCCTCTCTCTGTGCCCTGTTCCCTCCCTCTGTGCTCTGTTCCCTCTCTCTGTGCCCTGTTCTCTCTCTCTATGCCCAGTTCCCTCTCTCTGTGCCGTGTTCCCTCTCTCTGTGCCCTGTTCCCTCTCTCTGTGCTCTGTTCCCTCTCTCTGTGCCCTCTTCCCTCTCTCACTGTGCTCTGTTCCCTCTATCTGTGCCCTGTTCCCTCTCTCTGTGCCCTGTTCCCTCTATCTATGCCCTGTTTCCTCTCTCTGTGCTCTCTTCCCTCTCTCTCTGTGCCCTGTTCCCTCTCTCTGTGCCCTGTTCCCTCTCTCTCTGTGCCCTGTTCCCTCTCTCTGTGCCCTGTTCCCTCTATCTGTGCTCTGTTCCCTCTCTCTCTGTGCCCTGTTCCCTCTCTCTCTGTGCCCTGTTCCCTCTCTCTATGCCCTGTTCCCCCTCTCTCTGTGCCCTTTTCCCTCTCTCTCTGTGCTCCGTTCCCTCTCTCTGTGCCCTGTTCCCTCTATCTGTGCCCTGTTCCGTCTCTCTCTGTGCCCTGTTCCCTCTCTCTCTGTGCCCCGTTCCCTCTCTCTCTGTGCCCCGTTCCCTCTCTCTCTGTGCCCTGTTCCCTCTCTCTCTGTGCCCCGTTCCCTCTCTCTCTGTGCCCCGTTCCCTCTCTCTCTGTGCCCTGTTCCCTCTCTCTCTGTGCCCCGTTCCCTCTCTCTCTGTGCCCTGTTCCCTCTCTCTCTGTGCCCCGTTGCCTCTCTCTCTGTGCCCTGTTCCCTCTCTCTGTGCCCTGTTCCCTCTCTCTCTGTGCTCTGTTCCCTCTCTCTCTGTGCCCCGCTCCCTCTCTCTCTGTGCCCTGTTCCCTCTCTCTCTGTGCCCCGTTCCCTCTCTCTCTGTGCCCTGTTCCCTCTCTCTCTGTGCCCTGTTCCCTCTCTCTATGTCCTGTTCCCTCTATCTGTGCCCTGTTAACTCTCTCTGTGCCCTGTTCCCTCTATCTGTGCCCTCTTCCCGCTCTCTCTGTGCTCTGTTCCCTCTCTCTCTGTGCTCTGTTCCCTCTCTCTGTGCCCAGTTCCCTCTCTCACTGTGCCCTGTTCCCTCTCTCTGTGCCCTGTTCCCTCTCTCTGTGCTCTGTTCCCTCTCTCTGTGCCCAGTTCCCTCTCTCTGTGCCCAGTTCCCTCTCTCTCTGTGCTCTGTTCCCTCTGTCTCTGTGCCCTGTTCTCTCTCTCTCTGTGCTCTGTTCCCTTTCTCTCTGTGCCCTGTTCTCTCTCTCTCTATGCCCTGTTCCCTCTCTCTGTGCTCTGTTCCCTCTCTCTATGCCCTGTTCCCTCTCTCTCTGTGCCCTGTTCTCTCTCTCTCTATGCCCTGTTCCCTCTCTCTGTGCCCTGTTCCCTCTCTCTGTGCTCTGTTCCCTCTCTCTATGCCCAGTTCCCTCTATCTCTGTGTGCCCTGTTCCCTCTCTCTGCCCTGTTCCCTCTCTCTATGCCCTGTTCCCTCTCTCTGTGCCCTGTTCCCTCTCTCTCTGTGCCCTGTTCCCTCCCTCTGTGCCCTGTTCCCTCTCTCTCTGTGCCCTGTTCCCTCTCTCTGTGCCCTGTTCCCTCTCTCTGTGTGCTCTCTTCCCTCTCTCTCTGTGCCCTGTTCCCTCTCTCTGTGCCCTGTTCCCTCTCTCTGTGCCCTCTTCCCTCTCTCTGTGCCCAGTTCCCTCTCTCTGTGCTCTGTACCCTCTCTCTGTGCCCTGTTCCCTCTCTCTGTGCCCTGTTCCCTCTCTCTATGCCCTGTTCCCTTTCTTTGTGCCCTGTACCCTCTCTCTGTGCCCTGTTCCCCCTCTCTCTGTGCTCTGTTTGCTCTCTCTGTGCCCTGTTCCCTCTCTCTCTGTGCTCTGTTCCCTCTCTCTGTGCCCTGTACCCTCTCTCTCTGTGCCCTGTTCCCTCTCTGTCTGTGCCCTGTTCCCTCTCTCTCTGTGCTCTGTTCCCTCTCTCTCTGTGCCCTGTTCCCTCTCTCTCTGCGCCCTGTTCCCTCTCTCTTTGTGCTCTGTTCCCTCTCTCTTTGTGCCCTGCTCCCTCTCTCTGTGCTCTGTTCCCTCTCTCTGTGTGCTCTCTTCCCTCTCTCTCTGTGCCCTGTTCCCTCTCTCTGTGCCCTCTTCCCTCTCTCTGTGCCCAGTTCCCTCTCTCTGTGCTCTTTTTCCTCTCTCTGTGCCCTGTTCCCTCTCTCTGTGCCCTGTTCCCTCTCTCTGTGCTATGTTCCCCCTCTCTCTGTGCTCTGTTCCCTCTCTCTGTGCTCTGTTTGCTCTCTCTGTGCCCTGTTCCCTCTCTCTCTGTGCTCTGTTCCCTCTCTCTGTGCCCTGTACCCTCTCTCTCTGTGCCCTGTTCCCTCTCTGTCTGTGCCCTGTTCCCTCTCTCTCTGTGCTCTGTTCCCTCTCTCTCTGTGCCCTGTTCCCTCTCTCTCTGTGCCCTGTTCCCTCTCTCTGTGCCCTATTCCCTCTCTCTGTGCCCTGTTCCCTCTCCCTGTGCCCTGTTCCCTCTCTCTCTGTGCTCTGTTCCCTTTCTCTCTGTGCCCTGTTCCCTCTCTCTGTGCTCTGTTCCTTCTCTCTGTGTGTCCTGTTCCCTCTCTCTCTGTGCTCTGTTCCCTCTCTCTGTGTGTCCTGTTCCCTCTCTCTCTGTGCTCTGTTCCCTCTCTCTGTGTGTCCTGTTCCCTCTCTCTCTGTGCTCTGTTCCCTCTCTCTCTGTGCCCTGTTCCCTCTCTCTGTGCTCTGTTCCTTCTCTCACTGTGCTCTGTTCCCTCTCTCTCTTTGCCCTGTTCCCTCTCTCTCTGTGCCCTGTTCCCTCTCTCTGTGCCCTGTTCCCTCTCTCTGTGCTCTGTTCCCTCTCTCTGTGCCCTCTTCCCTCTCTCACTGTGCTCTGTTCCCTCTATCTGTGCCCTGTTCCCTCTCTCTGTGCCCTGTTCCCTCTATCTATGCCCTGTTCCCTCTCTCTGTGCTCTCTTCCCTCTCTCTCTGTGCCCTGTTCCCTCTCTCTGTGCCCTGTTCCCTCTCTCTGTGCCCTGTTCCCTCTCTCTGTGCCCTGTTCCCTCTATCTGTGCTCTGTTCCCTCACTCTCTGTGCCCTGTTCCCTCTCTCCCTGTCCCCTGTTCCCTCTCTCTCTGTGCCCTGTTCCCTCTCTCTGTGCCCTGTTCCCTCTCTCTCTGTGCCCTGTTCCCTCTATCTGTGCCCTCTTCCCTCTCTCTCTGTGCCCCATTCCCTCTCTCTCTGTGCCCTGTTCCCTCTCTCTCTGTGCCCTGTTCCCTCTCTCTATGCCCTGTTCCCTCTATCTGTGCCCTGTTCCCTCTCTCTCTGTGCCGTGTTCCCTCTCTCTGTGCCCAGTTCCCTCTCTCTGTGCCCAGTTCCCTCTCTCTGTGCCCAGTTCCCTCTCTCACTCTGCCCTGTTCCCTCTCTCTCTGTGCCCCGTTCCCTCTCTCTCTGTGCCCTGTTTCCTCTCTCGCTGTGCCCTGTTTCCTCTCTCTCTGTGCCCTGTTCCCTCTCTCTATGCTCTGTTCCCTCTCTCTCTGTGCCCTGTTCTCTCTCTCTCTGTGCACTGTTCCCTCTCTCTGTGCCCTGTTCCCTCTCTCTGTGCTATGTTCCCTCTCTCTCTGTGCTCTGTTCCCTCTCTCTGTGCTCTGTTTGCTCTCTCTGTGCCCTGTTCCCTCTCTCTCTGTGCTCTGTTCCCTCTCTCTGTGCCCTGTTCCCTCTCTCTCTGTGCCCTGTTCCCTCTCTCTGTGCCCTATTCCCTCTCTCTGTGCCCTGTTCCCTCTCCCTGTGCCCTGTTCCCTCTCTCTCTGTGCTGTGTTCCCTTTCTCTCTGTGCCCTGTTCCCTCTCTCTGTGCTCTGTTCCTTCTCTCTGTGTGTCCTGTTCCCTCTCTCTGTGCCCAGTTCCCTCTCTCTGTGCCCAGTTCCCTCTCTCACTCTGCCCTGTTCCCTCTCTCTCTGTGCCCCGTTCCCTCTCTCTCTGTGCCCTGTTTCCTCTCTCGCTGTGCCCTGTTTCCTCTCTCTCTGTGCCCTGTTCCCTCTCTCTCTGTGCTCTGTTCCCTCTCTCTCTGTGCCCTGTTCCCTCTCTCTCTGTGCCCTGTTCCCTCTCTCTGTGCCCTATTCCCTCTCTCTGTGCCCTGTTCCCTCTCCCTGTGCCCTGTTCCCTCTCTCTCTGTGCTGTGTTCCCTTTCTCTCTGTGCCCTGTTCCCTCTCTCTGTGCTCTGTTCCTTCTCTCTGTGTGTCCTGTTCCCTCTCTCTCTGTGCTCTGGTCCCTCTCTCTGTGTGTCCTGTTCCCTCTCTCTCTGTGCTCTGTTCCCTCTCTCTGTGTGTCCTGTTCCCTCTCTCTCTGTGCTCTGTTCCCTCTCTCTCTGTGCCCTGTTCCCTCTCTCTGTGCTCTGTTCCTTCTCTCACTGTGCTCTGTTCCCTCTCTCTCTGTGCCCTGTTCCCTCTCTCTGTGCCCTGTTCCCTCTCTCTGTGCTCTGTTCCCTCTCTCTGTGCCCTCTTCCCTCTCTCACTGTGCTCTGTTCCCTCTATCTGTGCCCTGTTCCCTCTCTCTGTGCCCTGTTCCCTCTATCTATGCCCTGTTCCCTCTCTCTGTGCTCTCTTCCCTCTCTCTCTGTGCCCTGTTCCCTCTCTCTGTGCCCCATTCCCTCTCTCTCTGTGCCCTGTTCCCTCTCTCTCTGTGCTCTGTTCCCTCTCTCTGTGCCCTGTACCCTCTCTCTCTGTGCCCTGTTCCCTCTCTGTCTGTGCCCTGTTCCCTCTCTCTCTGTGCTCTGTTCCCTCTCTCTCTGTGCCCTGTTCCCTCTCTCTCTGTGCCCTGTTCCCTCTCTCTGTGCCCTATTCCCTCTCTCTGTGCCCTGTTCCCTCTCCCTGTGCCCTGTTCCCTCTCTCTCTGTGCTCTGTTCCCTTTCTCTCTGTGCCCTGTTCCCTCTCTCTGTGCTCTGTTCCTTCTCTCTGTGTGTCCTGTTCCCTCTCTCTCTGTGCTCTGTTCCCTCTCTCTGTGTGTCCTGTTCCCTCTCTCTCTGTGCTCTGTTCCCTCTCTCTGTGTGTCCTGTTCCCTCTCTCTCTGTGCTCTGTTCCCTCTCTCTCTGTGCCCTGTTCCCTCTCTCTGTGCTCTGTTCCTTCTCTCACTGTGCTCTGTTCCCTCTCTCTCTTTGCCCTGTTCCCTCTCTCTCTGTGCCCTGTTCCCTCTCTCTGTGCCCTGTTCCCTCTCTCTGTGCTCTGTTCCCTCTCTCTGTGCCCTCTTCCCTCTCTCACTGTGCTCTGTTCCCTCTATCTGTGCCCTGTTCCCTCTCTCTGTGCCCTGTTCCCTCTATCTATGCCCTGTTCCCTCTCTCTGTGCTCTCTTCCCTCTCTCTCTGTGCCCTGTTCCCTCTCTCTGTGCCCTGTTCCCTCTCTCTGTGCCCTGTTCCCTCTCTCTGTGCCCTGTTCCCTCTATCTGTGCTCTGTTCCCTCACTCTCTGTGCCCTGTTCCCTCTCTCCCTGTCCCCTGTTCCCTCTCTCTCTGTGCCCTGTTCCCTCTCTCTGTGCCCTGTTCCCTCTCTCTCTGTGCCCTGTTCCCTCTATCTGTGCCCTCTTCCCTCTCTCTCTGTGCCCCATTCCCTCTCTCTCTGTGCCCTGTTCCCTCTCTCTCTGTGCCCTGTTCCCTCTCTCTATGCCCTGTTCCCTCTATCTGTGCCCTGTTCCCTCTCTCTCTGTGCCGTGTTCCCTCTCTCTGTGCCCAGTTCCCTCTCTCTGTGCCCAGTTCCCTCTCTCTGTGCCCAGTTCCCTCTCTCACTCTGCCCTGTTCCCTCTCTCTCTGTGCCCCGTTCCCTCTCTCTCTGTGCCCTGTTTCCTCTCTCGCTGTGCCCTGTTTCCTCTCTCTCTGTGCCCTGTTCCCTCTCTCTATGCTCTGTTCCCTCTCTCTCTGTGCCCTGTTCTCTCTCTCTCTGTGCACTGTTCCCTCTCTCTGTGCCCTGTTCCCTCTCTCTGTGCTATGTTCCCTCTCTCTCTGTGCTCTGTTCCCTCTCTCTGTGCTCTGTTTGCTCTCTCTGTGCCCTGTTCCCTCTCTCTCTGTGCTCTGTTCCCTCTCTCTGTGCCCTGTTCCCTCTCTCTCTGTGCCCTGTTCCCTCTCTCTGTGCCCTATTCCCTCTCTCTGTGCCCTGTTCCCTCTCCCTGTGCCCTGTTCCCTCTCTCTCTGTGCTGTGTTCCCTTTCTCTCTGTGCCCTGTTCCCTCTCTCTGTGCTCTGTTCCTTCTCTCTGTGTGTCCTGTTCCCTCTCTCTGTGCCCAGTTCCCTCTCTCTGTGCCCAGTTCCCTCTCTCACTCTGCCCTGTTCCCTCTCTCTCTGTGCCCCGTTCCCTCTCTCTCTGTGCCCTGTTTCCTCTCTCGCTGTGCCCTGTTTCCTCTCTCTCTGTGCCCTGTTCCCTCTCTCTCTGTGCTCTGTTCCCTCTCTCTCTGTGCCCTGTTCCCTCTCTCTCTGTGCCCTGTTCCCTCTCTCTGTGCCCTATTCCCTCTCTCTGTGCCCTGTTCCCTCTCCCTGTGCCCTGTTCCCTCTCTCTCTGTGCTGTGTTCCCTTTCTCTCTGTGCCCTGTTCCCTCTCTCTGTGCTCTGTTCCTTCTCTCTGTGTGTCCTGTTCCCTCTCTCTCTGTGCTCTGTTCCCTCTCTCTGTGTGTCCTGTTCCCTCTCTCTCTGTGCTCTGTTCCCTCTCTCTGTGTGTCCTGTTCCCTCTCTCTCTGTGCTCTGTTCCCTCTCTCTCTGTGCCCTGTTCCCTCTCTCTGTGCTCTGTTCCTTCTCTCACTGTGCTCTGTTCCCTCTCTCTCTGTGCCCTGTTCCCTCTCTCTGTGCCCTGTTCCCTCTCTCTGTGCTCTGTTCCCTCTCTCTGTGCCCTCTTCCCTCTCTCACTGTGCTCTGTTCCCTCTATCTGTGCCCTGTTCCCTCTCTCTGTGCCCTGTTCCCTCTATCTATGCCCTGTTCCCTCTCTCTGTGCTCTCTTCCCTCTCTCTCTGTGCCCTGTTCCCTCTCTCTGTGCCCTGTTCCCTCTCTCTGTGCCCTGTTCCCTCTCTCTGTGCCCTGTTCCCTCTATCTGTGCTCTGTTCCCTCACTCTCTGTGCCCTGTTCCCTCTCTCTCTGTCCCCTGTTCCCTCTCTCTCTGTGCCCTGTTCCCTCTCTCTGTGCCCTGTTCCCTCTATCTCTGTGCCCTGTTCCCTCTATCTGTGCCCTCTTCCCTCTATCTGTGCCCTGTTCCCTCTCTCTATGCCCTGTTCCCTCTATCTGTGCCCTGTTCCCTCTCTCTGTGCCCTGTTCCCTCTCTCTGTGCCCTCTTCACTCTCTCTCTGTGCTCTGTTCCCTCTCTCTGTGCTCTGTTCCCTCTCTCTCTGTGCCGTGTTCCCTCTCTCTGTGCCCAGTTCCCTCTCTCTGTGCCCAGTTCCCTCTCTCACTCTGCCCTGTTCCCTCTCTCTCTGTGCCCCTTTCCCTCTCTCTCTGTGCCCTGTTTCCTCTCTCGCTGTGCCCTGTTTCCTCTCTCTCTGTGCCCTGTTCCCTCTCTCTATGCTCTGTTCCCTCTCTCTCTGTGCCCTGTTCTCTCTCTCTCTGTGCACTGTTCCCTCTCTCTATGCCCTGTTCCCTCTCTCTCTGTGCCCTGTTCTCTCTCTCTCTATGCCCTGTTCCCTCTCTCTCTGTGCCCTGTTCCCTCTCTCTATGCCCTGTTCCCTCTCTCTTTGTGCCCTGTTCTCTCTCTCTCTATGCCCTGTTCCCTCTCTCTGTGCTCTGTTCCCTCTCTCTGTGCCCAGTTCCCTCTATCTCTGTGTGCCCTGTTCCCTCTCTCTGTGCCCTGTTCCCTCTCTCTATGCCCTGTTCCCTCTCTCTCTGTGCCCTGTTCCTTCTCTCTATGCCCTGTTCCCTCTCTCTCTGTGCCCTGTTCCTTCTCTGTGCCCTGTTCCCTCTCTCTGTGCCCTGTTCCCTCTCTCTCTGTGCTCTGTTCCCTCTCTCTCTGTGCCCTGTTCCCTCTCTCTCTGTGCTCTGTTCCCTCTCTCTGTGCCCTGTTCCCTCTCTCTATGCCCTGTTCCCTCTCTCTCTGTGCCCTGTTCCTTCTCTCTGTGCCCTGTTCCCTCTCTCTGTGCCCTGTTCCCTCTCTCTGTGCCCTGTTCCCTCTCTCTGTGCCCTGTTCCCTCTATCTGTGCTCTGTTCCCTCACTCTCTGTGCCCTGTTCCCTCTCTCTCTGTCCCCTGTTCCCTCTCTCTCTGTGCCCTGTTCCCTCTCTCTGTGCCCTGTTCCCTCTCTCTCTGTGCCCTGTTCCCTCTATCTGTGCCCTCTTCCCTCTATCTGTGCCCTGTTCCCTCTCTCTATGCCCTGTTCCCTCTATCTGTGCCCTGTTCCCTCTCTCTGTGCCCTGTTCCCTCTCTCTGTGCCCTCTTCCCTCTCTCTCTGTGCTCTGTTCCCTCTCTCTGTGCACTGTTCCCTCTCTCTCTGTGCCGTGTTCCCTCTCTCTGTGCCCAGTTCCCTCTCTCTGTGCCCAGTTCCCTCTCTCACTCTGCCCTGTTCCCTCTCTCTCTGTGCCCCGTTCCCTCTCTCTCTGTGCCCTGTTTCCTCTCTCGCTGTGCCCTGTTTCCTCTCTCTCTGTGCCCTGTTCCCTCTCTCTATGCTCTGTTCCCTCTCTCTCTGTGCCCTGTTCTCTCTCTCTCTGTGCACTGTTCCCTCTCTCTATGCCCTGTTCCCTCTCTCTCTGTGCCCTGTTCTCTCTCTCTCTATGCCCTGTTCCCTCTCTCTCTGTGCCCTGTTCCCTCTCTCTATGCCCTGTTCCCTCTCTCTTTGTGCCCTGTTCTCTCTCTCTCTATGCCCTGTTCCCTCTCTCTGTGCCCAGTTCCCTCTATCTCTGTGTGCCCTGTTCCCTCTCTCTGTGCCCTGTTCCCTCTCTCTATGCCCTGTTCCCTCTCTCTCTGTGCCCTGTTCCTTCTCTCTATGCCCTGTTCCCTCTCTCTCTGTGCCCTGTTCCTTCTCTGTGCCCTGTTCCCTCTCTCTGTGCCCTGTTCCCTCTCTCTCTGTGCTCTGTTCCCTCTCTCTCTGTGCCCTGTTCCCTCTCTCTCTGTGCTCTGTTCCCTCTCTCTGTGCCCTGTTCCCTCTCTCTATGCCCTGTTCCCTCTCTCTCTGTGCCCTGTTCCTTCTCTGTGTGCCCTGTTCCCTCTCTCTGTGCCCTGTTCACTCTCTCTCTGTGCTCTGTTCCCTTTCTCTCTGTGCCCTGTTCCCTCTCTCTCTGTGCTCTGTTCCCTCTCTCTGTGCTCTGTTCCCTCTCTCTGTGCCCTGTTCACTCTCTCTCTGTGCTCTGTTCCCTCTCTCTGTGCTCTGTTCCCTCTCTCTGTGCCCTGTTCCCTCTCTCTGTGCCCTGTTCACTCTCTCTCTGTGCTCTGTTCCCTCTCTCTGTGCTCTGTTCCCTCTCTCTTTGTGCTCTGTTCCCTCTCTCTGTGCCCTGTTCCCTCTCTCTCTGTGCTCTGTTCCCTCTCTCTGTGCCCTGTACCCTCTCTCTCTGTGCTCTGTTCCCTCTCTCTCTGTGCCCTGTTCCCTCTCTCTCTGTGCTCTGTTCCCTCTCTCTCTGTGCTCTGTTCCCTCTCTCTGTGCCCTGTACCCTCTCTCTATGTGCTCTGTTCCCTCTCTCTCTGTGCCCTGTTCCCTCTCTCTCTGTGCTCTGTTCCCTCTCTCTCTGTGCTCTGTTCCCTCTCTCTCTGTGCCCTGTTCCCTCTCTCTGTGCTCTATTCCCTCTCTCTCTGTGCCCTCTTCCCTCTCTCTCTGTGCCCTGTTCCCTCTCCCTGTGCCCTGTTCCCTCTCTCTCTGTGCTCTGTTCCCTTTCTCTCTGTGCCCTGTTCCCTCTCTCTATGCTCTGTTCCTTCTCTCACTGTGCTCTGTTCCCTCTCTCTCTGTGCGCTGTTCCCTCTCTCTGTGCTCTGTTCCCTCTCTCTCTGTGTCCTGTTCCCTCTCTCTCTGTGCTCTGTTCCCTCTCTTTCTGTGCCCTGTTCCCTCTCTCTGTGCCCTGTTCCCTCCCTCTGTGCTCTGTTCCCTCTCTCTGTGCCCTGTTCTCTCTCTCTATGCCCAGTTCCCTCTCTCTGTGCCGTGTTCCCTCTCTCTGTGCCCTGTTCCCTCTCTCTGTGCTCTGTTCCCTCTCTCTGTGCCCTCTTCCCTCTCTCACTGTGCTCTGTTCCCTCTGTCTGTGCCCTGTTCCCTCTCTCTGTGCCCTGTTCCCTCTATCTATGCCCTGTTTCCTCTCTCTGTGCTCTCTTCCCTCTCTCTCTGTGCCCTGTTCCCTCACTCTCTGTGCCCTGTTCCCTCTCTCTCTGTGCCCTGTTCCCTCTCTCTGTGCCCTGTTCCCTCTATCTGTGCTCTGTTCCCTCTCTCTCTGTGCCCTGTTCCCTCTCTCTATGCCCTGTTCCCCCTCTCTCTGTGCCCTTTTCCCTCTCTCTCTGTGCTCCGTTCCCTCTCTCTGTGCCCTGTTCCCTCTATCTGTGCCCTGTTCCGTCTCTCTCTGTGCCCTGTTCCCTCTCTCTCTGTGCCCCGTTCCCTTTCTCTCTGTGCCCCGTTCCCTCTCTCTCTGTGCCCTGTTCCCTCTCTCTCTGTGCCCCGTTCCCTCTCTCTCTGTGCCCCGTTCCCTCTCTCTCTGTGCCCTGTTCCCTCTCTCTCTGTGCCCCGTTCCCTCTCTCTCTGTGCACTGTTCCCTCTCTCTCTGTGCCCCGTTGCCTCTCTCTCTGTGCCCTGTTCCCTCTCTCTGTGCCCTGTTCCCTCTCTCTCTGTGCTCTGTTCCCTCTCTCTCTGTGCCCCGTTCCCTCTCTCTCTGTGCCCTGTTCCCTCTCTCTCTGTGCCCCGTTCCCTCTCTCTCTGTGCCCTGTTCCCTCTCTCTCTGTGCCCTGTTCCCTCTCTCTATGTCCTGTTCCCTCTATCTGTGCCCTGTTAACTCTCTCTGTGCCCTGTTCCCTCTCTGTGTGCCCTCTTCCCTCTCTCTCTGTGCTCTGTTCCCTCTCTCTCTGTGCTCTGTTCCCTCTCTCTGTGCCCAGTTCCCTCTCTCACTGTGCCCTGTTCCCTCTCTCTGTGCCCTGTTCCCTCTCTCTGTGCCCAGTTCCCTCTCTCTCTGTGCTCTGTTCCCTCTGTCTCTGTGCCCTGTTCTCTCTCTCTCTGTGCTCTGTTCCCTTTCTCTCTGTGCTCTGTTCTCTCTCTCTCTATGCCCTGTTCCCTCTCTCTGTGCTCTGTTCCCTCTCTCTATGCCCTGTTCCCTCTCTCTCTGTGCCCTGTTCTCTCTCTCTCTATGCCCTGTTCCCTCTCTCTGTGCCCTGTTCCCTCTCTCTGTGCTCTGTTCCCTCTCTCTATGCCCAGTTCCCTCTATCTCTGTGTGCCCTGTTCCCTCTCTCTGCCCTGTTCCCTCTCTCTATGCCCAGTTCCCTCTATCTCTGTGTGCCCTGTTCCCTCTCTCTGCCCTGTTCCCTCTCTGTGCCCTGTTCCCTCTCTCTCTGTGCCCTGTTCCCTCCCTCTGTGCCCTGTTCCCTCTCTCTCTGTGCCCTGTTCCCTCTCTCTGTGCCCTGTTCCCTCTCTCTGTCTGCTCTCTTCCCTCTCTCTCTGTGCCCTGTTCCCTCTCTCTGTGCCCTCTTCCCTCTCTCTGTGCCCTCTTCCCTCTCTCTGTGCCCAGTTCCCTCTCTCTGTGCTCTGTACCCTCTCTCTGTGCCCTGTTCCCTCTCTCTGTGCCCTGTTCCCTCTCTCTATGCCCTGTTCCCTCTCTTTGTGCCCTGTACCCTCTCTCTGTGCCCTGTTCCCCCTCTCTCTGTGCTCTGTTTGCTCTCTCTGTGCCCTGTTCCCTCTCTCTCTGTGCTCTGTTCCCTCTCTCTGTGCCCTGTACCCTCTCTCTCTGTGCCCTGTTCCCTCTCTGTCTGTGCCCTGTTCCCTCTCTCTCTGTGCTCTGTTCCCTCTCTCTCTGTGCCCTGTTCCCTCTCTCTCTGTGCCCTGTTCCCTCTCTCTTTGTGCTCTGTTCCCTCTCTCTTTGTGCCCTGTTCCCTCTCTCTCTGTGCTCTTTTCCCTCTCTCTCTGTGCCCTGCTCCCTCTCTCTGTGCTCTGTTCCCTCTCTCTGTGTGCTCTCTTCCCTCTCTCTCTGTGCCCTGTTCCCTCTCTCTGTGCCCTCTTCCCTCTCTCTGTGCCCTCTTCCCTCTCTCTGTGCCCAGTTCCCTCTCTCTGTGTTCTGTACCCTCTCTCTGTGCCCTGTTCCCTCTCTCTGTGCTCTTTTTCCTCTCTCTGTGCTATGTTCCCTCTCTCTCTGTGCTCTGTTTGCTCTCTCTGTGCTCTGTTCCCTCTCTCTATGCCCTGTACCCTCTCTCTGTGCCCTGTTCCCTCTCTCTGTGCTCTGTTCCCTCTCTCTGTGCCCAGTTACCTCTCTCTGTGCCCAGTTACCTCTCTCTCTGTGCTCTATTCCCTCTCTCTCTGTGCTCTCTTCCCTCTCTCTCTGTGCCCTGTTCCCTCTCTCTCTGTGCTCTCTTCCCTCTCTCTCTGTGCCCTGTTCCCTCTCTCTGTGCCCTGTTCCCTCTCTCTGTGCCCAGTTCCCTCTCTCACTGTGCCCTGTTCCCTCTCTCTGTGCCCTGTTCCCTCTCTCTGTGCCCAGTTCCCTCTCTCTCTGTGCTCTGTTCCCTCTGTCTCTGTGCCCTGTTCTCTCTCTCTCTGTGCTCTGTTCCCTTTCTCTCTGTGCTCTGTTCTCTCTCTCTCTATGCCCTGTTCCCTCTCTCTGTGCTCTGTTCCCTCTCTCTATGCCCTGTTCCCTCTCTCTCTGTGCCCTGTTCTCTCTCTCTCTATGCCCTGTTCCCTCTCTCTGTGCCCTGTTCCCTCTCTCTGTGCTCTGTTCCCTCTCTCTATGCCCAGTTCCCTCTATCTCTGTGTGCCCTGTTCCCTCTCTCTGCCCTGTTCCCTCTCTCTATGCCCTGTTCCCTCTCTCTGTGCCCTGTTCCCTCTCTCTCTGTGCCCTGTTCCCTCCCTCTGTGCCCTGTTCCCTCTCTCTCTGTGCCCTGTTCCCTCTCTCTGTGCCCTGTTCCCTCTCTCTGTCTGCTCTCTTCCCTCTCTCTCTGTGCCCTGTTCCCTCTCTCTGTGCCCTCTTCCCTCTCTCTGTGCCCTCTTCCCTCTCTCTGTGCCCAGTTCCCTCTCTCTGTGCTCTGTACCCTCTCTCTGTGCCCTGTTCCCTCTCTCTGTGCCCTGTTCCCTCTCTCTATGCCCTGTTCCCTCTCTTTGTGCCCTGTACCCTCTCTCTGTGCCCTGTTCCCCCTCTCTCTGTGCTCTGTTTGCTCTCTCTGTGCCCTGTTCCCTCTCTCTCTGTGCTCTGTTCCCTCTCTCTGTGCCCTGTACCCTCTCTCTCTGTGCCCTGTTCCCTCTCTGTCTGTGCCCTGTTCCCTCTCTCTCTGTGCTCTGTTCCCTCTCTCTCTGTGCCCTGTTCCCTCTCTCTCTGTGCCCTGTTCCCTCTCTCTTTGTGCTCTGTTCCCTCTCTCTTTGTGCCCTGTTCCCTCTCTCTCTGTGCTCTTTTCCCTCTCTCTCTGTGCTCTGTTCCCTCTCTCTCTGTGCTCTGTTCCCTCTCTCTGTGCCCAGTTCCCTCTCTCACTGTGCCCTGTTCCCTCTCTCTGTACCCTGTTCCCTCTCTCTGTGCCCAGTTCCCTCTCTCTCTGTGCTCTGTTCCCTCTGTCTCTGTGCCCTGTTCTCTCTCTCTCTGTGCTCTGTTCCCTTTCTCTCTGTGCTCTGTTCTCTCTCTCTCTATGCCCTGTTCCCTCTCTCTGTGCTCTGTTCCCTCTCTCTATGCCCTGTTCCCTCTCTCTCTGTGCCCTGTTCTCTCTCTCTCTATGCCCTGTTCCCTCTCTCTGTGCCCTGTTCCCTCTCTCTGTGCTCTGTTCCCTCTCTCTATGCCCAGTTCCCTCTATCTCTGTGTGCCCTGTTCCCTCTCTCTGCCCTGTTCCCTCTCTCTATGCCCTGTTCCCTCTCTCTGTGCCCTGTTCCCTCTCTCTCTGTGCCCTGTTCCCTCCCTCTGTGCCCTGTTCCCTCTCTCTCTGTGCCCTGTTCCCTCTCTCTGTGCCCTGTTCCCTCTCTCTGTCTGCTCTCTTCCCTCTCTCTCTGTGCCCTGTTCCCTCTCTCTGTGCCCTCTTCCCTCTCTCTGTGCCCTCTTCCCTCTCTCTGTGCCCAGTTCCCTCTCTCTGTGCTCTGTACCCTCTCTCTGTGCCCTGTTCCCTCTCTCTGTGCCCTGTTCCCTCTCTCTATGCCCTGTTCCCTCTCTTTGTGCCCTGTACCCTCTCTCTGTGCCCTGTTCCCCCTCTCTCTGTGCTCTGTTTGCTCTCTCTGTGCCCTGTTCCCTCTCTCTCTGTGCTCTGTTCCCTCTCTCTGTGCCCTGTACCCTCTCTCTCTGTGCCCTGTTCCCTCTCTGTCTGTGCCCTGTTCCCTCTCTCTCTGTGCTCTGTTCCCTCTCTCTCTGTGCCCTGTTCCCTCTCTCTCTGTGCCCTGTTCCCTCTCTCTCTGTGCTCTGTTCCCTCTCTCTCTGTGCTCTGTTCCCTCTCTCTGTGCCCAGTTCCCTCTCTCACTGTGCCCTGTTCCCTCTCTCTGTGCCCTGTTCCCTCTCTCTGTGCCCAGTTCCCTCTCTCTCTGTGCTCTGTTCCCTCTGTCTCTGTGCCCTGTTCTCTCTCTCTCTGTGCTCTTTTCCCTTTCTCTCTGTGCTCTGTTCTCTCTCTCTCTATGCCCTGTTCCCTCTCTCTGTGCTCTGTTCCCTCTCTCTATGCCCTGTTCCCTCTCTCTCTGTGCCCTGTTCTCTCTCTCTCTATGCCCTGTTCCCTCTCTCTGTGCCCTGTTCCCTCTCTCTGTGCTCTGTTCCCTCTCTCTATGCCCAGTTCCCTCTATCTCTGTGTGCCCTGTTCCCTCTCTCTGCCCTGTTCCCTCTCTCTATGCCCTGTTCCCTCTCTCTGTGCCCTGTTCCCTCTCTCTCTGTGCCCTGTTCCCTCCCTCTGTGCCCTGTTCCCTCTCTCTCTGTGCCCTGTTCCCTCTCTCTGTGCCCTGTTCCCTCTCTCTGTCTGCTCTCTTCCCTCTCTCTCTGTGCCCTGTTCCCTCTCTCTGTGCCCTCTTCCCTCTCTCTGTGCCCTCTTCCCTCTCTCTGTGCCCAGTTCCCTCTCTCTGTGCTCTGTACCCTCTCTCTGTGCCCTGTTCCCTCTCTCTGTGCCCTGTTCCCTCTCTCTATGCCCTGTTCCCTCTCTTTGTGCCCTGTACCCTCTCTCTGTGCCCTGTTCCCCCTCTCTCTGTGCTCTGTTTGCTCTCTCTGTGCCCTGTTCCCTCTCTCTCTGTGCTCTGTTCCCTCTCTCTGTGCCCTGTACCCTCTCTCTCTGTGCCCTGTTCCCTCTCTGTCTGTGCCCTGTTCCCTCTCTCTCTGTGCTCTGTTCCCTCTCTCTCTGTGCCCTGTTCCCTCTCTCTCTGTGCCCTGTTCCCTCTCTCTTTGTGCTCTGTTCCCTCTCTCTTTGTGCCCTGTTCCCTCTCTCTCTGTGCTCTTTTCCCTCTCTCTCTGTGCCCTGCTCCCTCTCTCTGTGCTCTGTTCCCTCTCTCTGTGTGCTCTCTTCCCTCTCTCTCTGTGCCCTGTTCCCTCTCTCTGTGCCCTCTTCCCTCTCTCTGTGCCCTCTTCCCTCTCTCTGTGCCCTGTTCCCTCTCTCTCTGTGCTCTGTTTGCTCTCTCTGTGCCCTGTTCCCTCTCTCTCTGTGCTCTGTTCCCTCTCTCTGTGCCCTGTACCCTCTCTCTCTGTGCCCTGTTCCCTCTCTGTCTGTGCCCTGTTCCCTCTCTCTCTGTGCTCTGTTCCCTCTCTCTCTGTGCCCTGTTCCCTCTCTCTCTGTGCCCTGTTCCCTCTCTCTGTGCCCTATTCCCTCTCTCTGTGCCCTGTTCCCTCTCCCTGTGCCCTGTTCCCTCTCTCTCTGTGCTCTGTTCCCTCTCTCTCTGTGCCCTGTTCCCTCTC
This sequence comes from Chiloscyllium punctatum, assembly GCF_047496795.1. Classification (NCBI taxonomy): domain Eukaryota; kingdom Metazoa; phylum Chordata; class Chondrichthyes; order Orectolobiformes; family Hemiscylliidae; genus Chiloscyllium; species Chiloscyllium punctatum. The sequence continues at coordinate 73,987,488 of NC_092769.1, forward strand.
TCTCTGTGCTCTGTTCCCTCTCTCTCTGTGCCCTGTTCCCTCTCTCTGTGCCCTCTTCCCTCTCTCACTGTGCTCTGTTCCCTCTATCTGTGCCCTGTTCCCTCTCTCTGTGCCCTGTTCCCTCTATCTATGCCCTGTTCCCTCTCTCTGTGCTCTCTTCCCTCTCTCTCTGTGCCCTGTTCCCTCTCTCTGTGCCCTGTTCCCTCTCTCTGTGCCCTGTTCCCTCTCTCTGTGCCCTGTTCCCTCTATCTGTGCTCTGTTCCCTCACTCTCTGTGCCCTGTTCCCTCTCTCTCTGTCCCCTGTTCCCTCTCTCTCTGTGCCCTGTTCCCTCTCTCTGTGCCCTGTTCCCTCTCTCTCTGTGCCCTGTTCCCTCTATCTGTGCCCTCTTCCCTCTCTCTCTGTGCCCCATTCCCTCTCTCTCTGTGCCCTGTTCCCTCTCTCTCTGTGCCCTGTTCCCTCTCTCTATGCCCTGTTCCCTCTATCTGTGCCCTGTTCCCTCTCTCTCTGTGCCGTGTTCCCTCTCTCTGTGCCCAGTTCCCTCTCTCTGTGCCCAGTTCCCTCTCTCTGTGCCCAGTTCCCTCTCTCACTCTGCCCTGTTCCCTCTCTCTCTGTGCCCCGTTCCCTCTCTCTCTGTGCCCTGTTTCCTCTCTCGCTGTGCCCTGGTTCCTCTCTCTCTGTGCCCTGTTCCCTCTCTCTATGCTCTGTTCCCTCTCTCTCTGTGCCCTGTTCCCTCTCTCTGTGCTATGTTCCCTCTCTCTGTGCCCTGTACCCTCTCTCTCTGTGCTCTGTTCCCTCTCTCTGTGCCCTGTACCCTCTCTCTCTGTGCCCTGTTCCCTCTCTGTCTGTGCCCTGTTCCCTCTCTCTCTGTGCTCTGTTCCCTCTCTCTCTGTGCCCTGTTCCCTCTCTCTCTGTGCCCTGTTCCCTCTCTCTGTGCCCTATTCCCTCTCTCTGTGCCCTGTTCCCTCTCCCTGTGCCCTGTTCCCTCTCTCTCTGTGCTGTGTTCCCTTTCTCTCTGTGCCCTGTTCCCTCTCTCTGTGCTCTGTTCCTTCTCTCTGTGTGTCCTGTTCCCTCTCTCTCTGTGCTCTGTTCCCTCTCTCTGTGTGTCCTGTTCCCTCTCTCTCTGTGCTCTGTTCCCTCTCTCTGTGTGTCCTGTTCCCTCTCTCTCTGTGCTCTGTTCCCTCTCTCTCTGTGCCCTGTTCCCTCTCTCTGTGCCCTGTTCCCTCTCTCTGTGCTCTGTTCCCTCTCTCTGTGCCCTCTTCCCTCTCTCACTGTGCTCTGTTCCCTCTATCTGTGCCCTGTTCCCTCTCTCTGTGCCCTGTTCCCTCTATCTATGCCCTGTTCCCTCTCTCTGTGCTCTCTTCCCTCTCTCTCTGTGCCCTGTTCCCTCTCTCTGTGCCCTGTTCCCTCTCTCTGTGCCCTGTTCCCTCTCTCTGTGCCCTGTTCCCTCTATCTGTGCTCTGTTCCCTCACTCTCTGTGCCCTGTTCCCTCTCTCTCTGTCCCCTGTTCCCTCTCTCTCTGTGCCCTGTTCCCTCTCTCTGTGCCCTGTTCCCTCTCTCTCTGTGCCCTGTTCCCTCTATCTGTGCCCTCTTCCCTCTCTCTCTGTGCCCCATTCCCTCTCTCTCTGTGCCCTGTTCCCTCTCTCTCTGTGCCCTGTTCCCTCTCTCTATGCCCTGTTCCCTCTATCTGTGCCCTGTTCCCTCTCTCTGTGCTCTGTTCCCTCTATCTGTGCCCTGTTCCCTCTCTCTGTGCCGTGTTCCCTCTCTCTGTGCCCAGTTCCCTCTCTCTGTGCCCAGTTCCCTCTCTCTGTGCCCAGTTCCCTCTCTCACTCTGCCCTGTTCCCTCTCTCTCTGTGCCCCGTTCCCTCTCTCTCTGTGCCCTGTTTCCTCTCTCGCTGTGCCCTGTTTCCTCTCTCTCTGTGCCCTGTTCCCTCTCTCTATGCTCTGTTCCCTCTCTCTCTGTGCCCTGTTCTCTCTCTCTCTGTGCACTGTTCCCTCTCTCTATGCCCTGTTCCCTCTCTCTCTGTGCCCTGTTCTCTCTCTCTCTATGCCCTGTTCCCTCTCTCTCTGTGCCCTGTTCCCTCTCTCTATGCCCTGTTCCCTCTCTCTTTGTGCCCTGTTCTCTCTCTCTCTATGCCCTGTTCCCTCTCTCTGTGCTCTGTTCCCTCTCTCTGTGCCCAGTTCCCTCTATCTCTGTGTGCCCTGTTCCCTCTCTCTGTGCCCTGTTCCCTCTCTCTATGCCCTGTTCCCTCTCTCTCTGTGCCCTGTTCCTTCTCTCTATGCCCTGTTCCCTCTCTCTCTGTGCCCTGTTCCTTCTCTCTGTGCCCTGTTCCCTCTCTCTGTGCCCTGTTCCCTCTCTCTCTGTGCTCTGCTCCCTCTCTCTCTGTGCCCTGTTCCCTCTCTCTCTGTGCTCTGTTCCCTCTCTCTGTGCCCTGTTCCCTCTCTCTATGCCCTGTTCCCTCTCTCTCTGTGCCCTGTTCCTTCTCTGTGTGCCCTGTTCCCTCTCTCTGTGCCCTGTTCACTCTCTCTCTGTGCTCTGTTCCCTTTCTCTCTGTGCCCTGTTCCCTCTCTCTCTGTGCTCTGTTCCCTCTCTCTTTGTGCTCTGTTCCCTCTCTCTGTGCCCTGTTCTCTCTCTCTCTATGCCCTGTTCCCTCTCTCTGTGCCCTGTTCCCTCTCTCTGTGCCCTGTTCCCTCTATCTGTGCTCTGTTCCCTCACTCTCTGTGCCCTGTTCCCTCTCTCTCTGTCCCCTGTTCCCTCTCTCTCTGTGCCCTGTTCCCTCTCTCTGTGCCCTGTTCCCTCTCTCTCTCTGTGCCCTGTTCCCTCTATCTGTGCCCTGTTCCCTCTCTCTCTGTGCCCCATTCCCTCTCTCTCTGTGCCCTGTTCCCTCTCTCTCTGTGCCCTGTTCCCTCTCTCTATGCCCTGTTCCCTCTATCTGTGCCCTGTTCCCTCTCTCTATGCCCAGTTCCCTCTATCTCTGTGTGCCCTGTTCCCTCTCTCTGTGCCCTGTTCCCTCTCTCTATGCCCTGTTCCCTCTCTCTCTATGCCCTGTTCCTTCTCTCTGTGCCCTGTTCCCTCTCTCTCTGTGCTCTGTTCCCTCTCTCTCTGTGCCCTGTTCCCTCTCTCTCTGTGCTCTGTTCCCTCTCTCTTTGTGCTCTGTTCCCTCTCTCTGTGCCCTGTTTTCTCTCTCTCTCTATGCCCTGTTCCCTCTCTCTGTGCTCTGTTCCCTCTCTGTGCCCTGTTCCCTCTCTATGTGCTCTATTCCCTCTCTCTGTGCTCTGTTCCCTCTCTCTGTGCCCTGTTCCCTCTCTCTCTGTGCCCTGTTCCCTCTCTCTGTTCCCTGTTCCCTCTCTCTGTGCCCTGTTCTCTCTCTGTGCCCTGTTCCTTCTCTCTCTGTGCTCTATTCCCTCTCTCTATGTGCCCTGTTCCCTCTCTCTCTCTGTGCCCTGTTCCCTCTCTCTCTGTGCCCTGCTCCCTCTATCTGTGCTCTGTTCCTTACAAGTCTTATTGAATTCTTCGAGGAGGTGACCAAGTATGTGGATGAGGGTAGAGCAGTGGATGTAGTGTACATGGATTTTAGTAAGGCATTTGATAAGGTTCCCCATGGTAGGCTTATGCGGAAAGTCAGGAGGCATGGGATAGAGGGAAATTTGGCCAATTGGATAGAAAACTGGCTAACCGGTCGAAGTCAGAGAGTGGTGGTAGATGGTAAATATTCAGCATGGAGTCCAGTTACAAGTGGAGTTCCGCAGGGATCAGTTCTGGGTCCTCTGCTGTTTGTAATTTTTATTAATGACTTAGATGAGGGAGTCGAAGGGTGGGTCAGTAAATTTGCAGATGATACGAAGATAGGTGGAGTTGTGGACAGTGAGGAGGGCTGTTGTCGGCTGCAGAGGGACTTAGATATGATGCAGAGCTGGGCTGAGGAGTGGCAGATGGAGTTCAACCCTGCCAAGTGTGAAGTTGTCCATTTTGGAAGAACAAATAAGAATGCGGAATACAGGGTTAATGGTAGGGTTCTTGGTCAGGTGGAGGAGCAGAGGGATCTTGGGGTCTATGTACATAGATCTTTGAAGGTTGCCACTCAGGTGGATAGAGTTTGTAAGAAGGCCTATGGAGTATTATCGTTCATTAGCAGAGGGATTGAATTCAAGAGTCGTGAAGTGATGTTGCAGTGTACAGGACCTTGGTTAGGCCACATTTGGAGTACTGTGTGCAGTTCTGGTCGCCTCACTTTAGGAAAGATGTGGAAGCTTTGGAGAGGGTGCAGAGAAGATTTACCAGGATGTTGCCTGGAATGGAGAGTAGGTCGTACGAGGATAGGTTGAGAGTTCTCGGCCTTTTCTCGTTGGAACGGCGAAGGATGAGGGGTGACTTGATAGAGGTTTATAAGATGATCAGAGGAATAGATAGAGTAGACAGTCAGAAACTTTTTCCCCGGGTACAACAGAGTGTTACAAGGGGACATAAATTTAAGGTGAAGGGTGGAAGGTATAGGGGAGATGTCAGGGGTGGGTTCTTCACCCAGAGAGTGGTGGGGGCATGGAATGCGCTGCCCGTGGGAGTGGTAGAGTCAGATTCATTGGCGACCTTTAAGCGGCATTTGGATAGGTACATGGATGGGTGCTTAATCTAGGATAGAAGTTCGGCACAACATCGTGGGCCGAAGGGCCTGTTCTGTGCTGTATTGTTCTATGTTCTATTGTTCTATGTTCTATGTTCTATGTTCCCTCTCTCTGTGCCCTGTTCCCTCTCTCTGTGCTCTGTTCCCTCTCTCTCTGTGCCCTGTTCCCTCTCTCTGTGCTCTGTTCCCTCTCTCTGTGCTCTGTACCCTCTCTCTGTGCCCTGTTCCCTCTCTCTGTGCCCTGTTCCCTCTCTCTCTGTGCTCTATTCCCTCTCTCTGTGCCCTGTTCCCTCTCTCTGTGCCCTGTTCCCTCTCTGTCTGTGCTCTGTTCCCTCTCTCTGTGCCCTGTTCCCTCTCTGTGCCCTGTTCCCTCTCTCTCTGTGCTCTATTCCCTCTCTCTCTGTGCCCTGTTCCCTCTCTCTCTGTGCCCTGTTCCCTCTCTCTGTGCCCTGTTCCCTCTCTCTCTGTGCCCTGTTCCCTCTCTCTGTGCTCTGTACCCTCTCTCTGTGCCCTGTTCCCTCTCTCTGTGCCCTGTTCCCTCTCTCTCTGTGCTCTGTTCCCTCTCTCTCTGTGCTCTGTTCCCTCTCTCTGTGCCCTGTTCCCTCTCTCTCTGTGCTCTGTTCCCTCTCTCTCTGTGCTCTGTTTCCTCTCTCTATGCCCTATTCCTTCTCTCTGTGCCCTGTTCCCTCTCTCTCTGTGCCCTGTTCCCTCTCTCTCTGTGCTCTGTTCCCTCTCTCTCTGTGCTCTGTTCCCTCTCTCTGTGCTCTGTTCCCTCTCTCTCTGTGCCCTGTTCCCTCTCTCTCTGTGCCCTGTTCCCTCTCTCTCTGTGCCCTGTTCCCTCTCTCTCTGTGCTCTGTTCCCTCTCTCTCTGTGCTCTGTTCCCTCTCTCTGTGCTCTGTTCCCTCTCTCTCTGTGCCCTGTTCCCTCTCTCTCTGTGCCCTGTTCCCTCTCTCTCTGTGCCCTGTTCCCTCTCTCTCTGTGCCCTGTTCCCTCTCTCTGTGCCCTGTTCCCTCTCTCTCTGTGCCCTCTTCCTTTTCTCTCTGTGCCATGTTCCCTCTCTCTGTTCCCTCTCTCTCTGTTCCCTCTCTCTGTTCCCTCTCTCTCTGTTCCCTCTCGCACACCCTGTGGGTAGGATAGTTGCTCTGAAAGTGTTCATATTTATGTTGCAATCAGCTCCTCCCAATCCAACGATGTCAGTCAGTTTTCCCAGCAGTATCCGACCTGCGATCCTAATGGCAACAGACGAGTTAATCCTCGCTCCTGGTGTGGTTCGGAATAACCTCCATGAGTAATATTGAGAACTGACGTTCAAAGCAAACCATCAGTTTCCCTGGAGTGAACTGGCCTTGTTTATCTGTTTAAAGAGATCGCTGAAAGATGATTTCAGACACATTGAGGGCTTCTTTTTTGATAAAAGACACTTGTTTGGAACTTAATTGCCTGGCCTTACGTTCAGGAAGTCAAATCCAGAAATTGCTGCAAAAACTCAGCAGGTCTGGCAGAGTCTATGGAGAGAGAATTCAGATTTAACCTTTCAGGTCTTCCTCGGAACTAATGGATCAATCCGAAACGTTCACTCTGATTTCCCTCCACAGACACTGCCAGACCTGCTGAGCTTTTTCCAGCAATTTCTACTCGTGTTCCTGATTTCCAGCATCTGCAGTTACAGTCAGACAACATCAAAACAGACCCTTCGGCCCAACCCGTCCATGCTGGCCCTGATATCCCAGATATCTCAACCCAATCTCGTCCCATTTGCCAGCACCCGGCCCATATCCCTCCAAACCCTTCCTATTCATACACCCATCCAGATGCCTCTTAAATGTTGTCATTGTACCAGCCTCCACCACATCCTCTGGCAGCTCATTCCATACACGTACCACCCTCTGGGTGAAAAAGTTGCCCCTCAGGTCTCTTTTATATCTTTCCCCTCTCACCCTAAACCTATGCCCCTCTAGTTCTGGACTCCCCCACCCCAGGGAAAAGACTTTGTCTATTTACCCTATCCAAGCCCCTGATGATTTTATAAACCTCTATAAGGTCACCCCTCAGCCTCCGACGCTCCAGGGAAAACAGCCCCAGCCTGTTCAGCCTCTCCCTGTAGCTCAGATCCTCCAACCCTGGCAACATCCTTGTAAATCTTTTCTGAACCCTTTCAAGTTTCACAACATCTTTCCGATAGGAAGGAGACCAGAATTGCACACAATATTCCAACAGTGGCCTAACCAATGTCCTGTACAGCCGTAACATGACCTCCCAACCCCTGTACTCAATACTCTGACCAATAAAGGAAAGCATACCAAACGCCTTCTTCACTATCCTATCTACCTGCGACTCCACTTTCAAGGAGCTATGAACCTGCACTCCAAGGTCTCTTTGATCCCCAGGACCTTACCATTAAGTGTATAAGTCCTACCCTGATTTGCTTTCCCAAAATGCAGCACCTCGCATTTACCTGGATTAAAACTCCCATCTGCCAGTCTCCTTTTGGTCTTCATACTGAGAGCCCTCCAAGGGGGTTTACGAATGTCAGGAAATGTGTTTAGTTTGTCGTTTGGAGTTCTTGATGACACCCTTCCCGCGGAGACTTGGGACCCTAACTAGCTCCTCCTCAGTCTCCCTGAGGACCCTTGGGTGTGAGCTGAACAGAACAGAATCCTGGATTCGGCAGTGCCCCGTCTTATTGTCTGAAAGGATTCTTCTGAAGATTTCCCCGGTACGCTGCATCTGCAAAGTTCCTAGGGAAAAACGCCTTGAACTTTTGTCTTTCTCCTTCAGGGACTAAGAATTATTGGCCAAAGCGACGCATCCTGCAGAGAATAATTATTAATTCCTCGACGTGACATGTCATCAGTCTCTTAAACGGTGTGCCTGCAATCAATCGATAATTTTGAGGTTTATTAAAAAGCTCGCTTAATGTATTCTTTCAATCTGATCCCAATAAAATATAGACCCGGATCAGATACTGGGCAAAGGCTTTTAGATTGATGTTCTGATCGATGGGACTGAAGACATAGCGTACACTCCCCCAACCCCCTCATAACAACAGTCGGCAGAAATCCAGGGCGGTGAAAGAGGGCCCTTGCAGATGCTGTGAAACCAAGGTCGAGATTCAAGTAGCGCTGGAAAAGCACAGCAGGTCAGGCAGCGTCCGAGGAGCAGGATCGCGTTCGGTCGGGTCAATGGGCTGAGGAGCGGCAGATGGAGTTTAGTCATACGGCAAGGAGACAGACCATTCGCCCCGACCAGTCCATGCTGACCCGTAGTCCCAAACTAAACTTCTGGCCCATATCCCTCCAAACCCTTCCCCATCCATGTCCTTATCCAAATGCCCTTTAAACATTTTAACTGTACCCGCACCCACCACTTCCTCAGAAAGGTCATTCCACGCACGCACCCCACTGCGCAAAACAGATTTCTCTCTCGTGTCTTTTTTGAATCTCGCTCCCCTACCCTTAAAAATGTGCCCCCTCGTCTTGAAATGCCCCATCCCAGGGAAAAATACACCTGCCCTTAACTCTATCTGCATCCCTCTGTTGTACCCGGCAGCATCCTGGTAAATCTCTCCAGTTTAATAGTATCCGTTGTATAACAGGGTGACCAGAACAGGGCAGAGTAGTGAGGCAGCAGTGCTAACCACTGAGCCACTCCACATTCTCCAAGAGATTTCGATAACAGGAAAGGTTTAGAGGCCAGGAGCAGGCAAGTGGCACTAGTATCGTTTGGGGTTATGTACTAGTTGGACTGAAGGGTCTGTTTCAGTGCCCAGACTTTGCAATGTTGCTTAATTAGCTTGTCCCTACTAGCAGCATTCAATAAACTACATTTTCTTAATAAAGGTGCCTTTTCTTGTTAAAGTTCAACGGCTTTTTAACTCATCGGTGGGTGTCAGCAACATTGGCTGGACCAGGATTTGTAACCCACTCCTATTTTCCCCAGACAGCAGTTAAGAGCCAACCCCACATGTGCAGGTGTGGAGTCACATGTAGGCCAGACAGGGTAAGGTTGGCAAATTTCCTTTGTTTAAGGACATTATGAACCACTTGGTTTTTAACCACAATTGACACGGTCACTGTTAGACTGATTTTGCTTTCTCTCCCCCTCCCCCAAGATTTTTATTGAATTGAATTTATTGTCAGGTGTACCGAGGCACAGTGAAAAGCTTTGTCTTGCGAGCAATACAGGCAGATCACAGAGTTAAGTAGCATAGATAGTAAATAATAGGTAAACAGTAGTAAAAACAATAACACAGGGACAGGCGAATGTTAAGAGTTTGAGAGTCCAATCAGTATTCTAACAACAGTCGGGTAGAAACTGTTTCAAACCGGCTGGTGAGTGTGTTCAGGCTTCTGTACCTTCTCCCCGATGGTAGAGGTTGTAGAGAAACATTGCCAGGGTGGGATGGATCTTTGAGAAGGCTGGTGGCCTTTCCCTGACAGCGGGCCTGGGAGATGGATTCTAGAGATGGGAGGTTGGTCTTTGTGATTGTCCGGGCTGAGTTCACCACTCTCTGTAACCGTCTCCGATCCTGAATGGTACAGTTCCATACCAGGTCGTGATACATCCAGACAGAATGCTCTCGATGGCGCACCTATAAAAGTTGGCTAGGGTATTCGCCGTCATGCCAAATTTCCTCAGCTGCCTGGGGAAGGAGAGACGTTGTTGGGCCTTTGTAACAGTGCGTCCACATGAAGAGTCCAAGAAAGCTTGTTATGGATGACCACTCCCAGGAGTGTGACACTCTGCACTAGTTCCTCCTCTGTGCTGTTAATGTGTGGGGGGGGGCGTGAGTAACATCCCGCCGAAAAGTCAGTAATGAGTTCCTTGGTTTTGCCGGCATTGAGAGCGCGGTTGTTCTCAGTGCACCGTTTTTTTCCAGGTCTTCCACCTCCCGTCATGTCACCTGTTGCGTTGCCATCTGAGACTCGACCGACTATGGTGTGGTCATCAGCAAACCTGCAAACGGCATTAGTCTGGTATTTGGTGACGCAGTCATGGGCATACAGTGAGTGCAGTAGGGCGCTGAGTACACGCCCCTGGGGGGTAGGATTTCACGGTGCGCCATTGCAGGGTTTGAACCCACAGCCCAGAGCGTTGGGTTGGAATTCTGCATGGCCAGCTCTGGGACACCATCAAGACAGCACTGCAGTGCAGCCTCTCGCACTGGCTGGTGGAGCATGACTGCCATCATGTGGCCTGCAGTGGTAGGTGCGAGGACACGATGGGCTGCGGAAGAGATTTATCAGGATGCGATTGGGAATGCAGGGTTTGAGATTTAAAATTAGACAGTAAAGGCTGGGACTTTTCTCCCCTGGAAAAGCAGGCGACCTTACTGAGGTTTATAAAATCACAGGGGGCATGGATGGAGTGAATTGCAAGGGTCTCTTTTCCCCCTCGGGTAGGGAACTTCACAAGAATGGGGCATTTTTTAAATCAAACAGCAAGAGGGTCACAGATTCCCAGGGGGTGACAGAGAGGACAGTCAGTGAAGGCAAAGGAGGTGTCTCCAAATGCTACAAAGGATGGGAGATGTTCGACTGGGTGAAGGGAACGAGGGGTTGTTCCCCTCAGAGAGCAGGAGACTCTGGGTACGAGTGGGGAGACTGAATCGGTCAGAATTGCAAAAATCACTGCTGCAGGGAGGAAACGTTGGGCTGGGAGGGGACCCCTACTTCTCATCCACTGTCAGAAACCATTCATTCCTTTCCCCACCCCGACCTGGGCAAATTCCTCCAGTGCCATATTGCTTCCCTCTAAGACCAAACCACACCTGAACCTCCCTCCCCAGCAAGAATAGGATTGGGAATAAAATCCCATCTGCACCCTGACATGACCCCACATTCCCCCCCCCCCAGTCCTAACACACACTTCTGTGTCAAAATCCAATCCATCCCACCCCACATTCCCAAAATCCCAACCCACTCCTGTCCACATTCCCAAAATCCCGACCCCTCCTCCCACACACCCCCCCCCAACCGATTCCAAACCCCTCCCTACCCACAAAATCTCAATCTCTGTCCCAGCAATCCCAAAATCCCAACCCGATAGTTTGAAATCCTAACCCTTACCCCTTCACACCCCCAGATCTGACCAGCTGAGGGCAAGTTTCTGCTCCTCCAGTTCCTGTAGTGGAGTGTGTGGGAGGTGGAGGGCATTTTGGGGGGGGGGGGGGGGGGGGGGGGGGGTGGTGTATGAGCACAGGTGGGCTCTGAGGTGCTGGTCCAGGGGAGGGAGGTGGTCAGATTCAACCTCTGACACATTCACGTCCCTGGACGTCACAGATGAGCAACGCACCACCGTTAATCTGCCAGCCACCTCACACTTAAAATCACCTGCTCTGGCAGCAGAGATTACAGAAACTGCACTGCTTTTGTACCCTGCTACTGATTAGGTCAATCATTCTTTTTCAGTGCCTGTGTTAACTCTTCATGCCTGATATCCAGGGTAATTGCAGCTAATTAAGGCTTAAACCAGGCAAAATACTGGAGCCTTCAGTGCAATTTCAAAGCCTCAGTGCAAGTGAATTGGAGAAGGTTTGGAGGAAAAGGAGAAGAGGTTGGGGGGGGGGGGGGGTGAAACTGACTGATGGGATGCTGGCAGGCCAGAGGCCTTGGTTCAAACCCCACGCCTGCACCATAGCTGTGTGTATTGCACCTCAAGCAAGTTGTTTGCAGATAATACAGACAAAGGGACAAATAGTCAACACCACCAAAATAATGAATAGGTTTATTGACTTTGCTGCAGTAGCTGCCCGAGACAGCTGGCCATCGCAGGCAGGCTCACTGCCGGACGGAGACAAGGATGTTAAAATAAAATCCTTGCCAGCCGTCCCGCACCCTGCTCAGGGAGGCGCCTCCCACACACCCCAGGTCAGGGGTCACACAGCTCCCTGGGAGCTGCCCAAGCCCAGGATGGAGTTCTACACTGGAGTGTAGGAGACCGAGGGGTGACCTTGCAGCTTCATAAAATCACAAACGTGGATAAAGTGAGTGGCAGGTGTCTTTTCCCTCGGGCGGGGGAGGATTTCAAGACTGCGGGGGGGGTTATGTTTTTAAGGTGATAGGAGGGATTATTTTTAAAAATGACAGCAGTTTGCGTGGAACGAACATTGAGGAAGTGGGGGACGTGGGTAGTTAATGATTAAAAGGCATTTTTCCAAGTCCATGAATAGAAAAGGTTTAGAGGGATAAGGGACCAGGAGCAGACAGCTGGGACTAGCTTAGTTTGGGGTCAGGGTCAGGATGGATCTGTTGGGTCAAATGGCCTGTTCCTGTGCTGCCAGCAGTTACTGCCCATTCCCGATCTGCTCCTTTGAACCGTGCCCCACCAGGGTTGGTATAGAGGACACAAAGGAGCCCATTCCTAGGTCAGACTGAGTGAGGAAGGCAATTCCCCACTCCCCTCAGGACATTAGCAAACCAGATGGGATTTTGTTCAAAGAGACATGTCAGACACACAGACATGAGATTTCAATTCCACGTTTATTCATCTAATTTGAAATTCCAGTATGAATTTGAAACATGTTCTCTTCCTCCCACATCCCCTGCTTGAAAGTATTAGCTTTGGCACAAGGGCTCTTGTAACTGAGGTAGCATCCCTCCCTTGTGAGTGGGAGGTCCACCGGCTCAGGGGTGCAATATCCCTGGACGAACAGGTTAGCCCTGCTTCAGGAACTGAAGCCAGTGAGTGCCTACGAGCATCTGCTGCTGCTGCCAGGTCAACACGGGTATAATGCACCACTCAGAATACTCACCCCCATTTCCCCTGCGCCCCCCCCCCCACTTTCCTCCTCATCCCATGCAAGAGCTTCAAAACTACATCCAAAATCCCCACAATTTGTGCAACTTTGTGGTGTCCCTTACAAGAGAGCAACTCTGAGCAAGGCCATGCCGCTGAGTGTGTAGACCAAACCCAGAAGGCTGTCCCCTCTGGTTTTCAGTCCCCCACAGGAATGCAGCAGCCGAGCATTGGCACATCTCAGTGGAGCCAGGGCTGGCTCCTGTCAATATTTGCATTGGGCGGCACCCATCCCTCTTGGCTCCATGAGCAACATTCACCTTGGCAGAGGGTGGTCTCTCCCTGACCCACCCTCATCAGACAGACGCTGCTCTACACACACAGGTCGTTCAGCTCATCTGCCCACCCCCCCCACCCAGGCTGGTATCTGAGTGTTTTACACACACATGTATACACATATACATACACACACACATATACACACACACACACGTGGTCAGCACTCCAAGCGACTCCATGGGAGAAACGGCCAACTCACAGATGGTTTGACCTGAAAGAGAGGAAGATGCTCAGTTTAAACACTTAACCAAAACTGGGCTAGTTGTGCTTGTGTTATTAGATACAGAGAAAGGCGAGCAGTCCATCAGTCCCAAACCCAGCTCCCTGATTTTCCAGCTCATTATTCCTGAACCCTCTTCTCTCCTCCCGGACACCTTTACAGTGATGGTTACATTGCCCCCTCTCCCTGTCAGTCCGTCTCAACCTCCTGCTAATTCAAACAGTTATTGGGAGGGGGTGGTCTGGAGATATTATCGCTCGACTGTTACTCCAGTGAATACTCTGGGGAACAGAGGTTCAAATCCTGCTAAAAAGAATTTTAATTAAACTTCAATTTAAAAAGTCTGGAAGGTCTGATGACCCTGAACCCATTGCAGATCAGTGGAAAAACCCACCTGCCCTTTCAGCAAGGAAATTGTCATCTTTACCTGGTCTGGTCTACATGTGACAGCGAAGAGGGTTACCTCAGATTACAACAGGATCTGGACCAGATGGGCCAATGGGCGGAGAAGTGGCAGATGGAGTTTAATTCAGATAAATGTGAGGTGCTGCATTTTGGGAAAGCAAATCTTAGCAGGGCTTATACACTTAATGGTAAGGTCCAAGGGAGTGTTGCTGAGCAGAGACCTTGGAGTGCAGGTTCATAGCTCCTTGAAAGTGGAGTCGCAGGTTGATAGGATAGTGAAGGCAGTGTTTGGTATGCTTTCCTTTATTGGTCGGAGTATTGAGTACAGGAGTTGGGAGGTCACGTTGCGGCTGTACAGGACATTGGTTAGGCCACTGTTGGAATATTGCATGCAATTCTGGTCTCCTTCCTATCGGAAAGATGTCGTGAAACTTGAAAAGGTTCAGAAAAGATTTACAAGGATGTTGCCAGGGTTGGAGGATTTGAGCTGCAGGGAGAGGCTGAACAGACTGGGGCTGTTTTCCCTGGAGCGTCGGAGGCTGAGGGGTGACCTTACAGTGGTTTACAAAATTATGAGGAGCATGGAAAGGGTAAATAGACAACGTCTTTTCCCTGGAATCAGGGAGTCCAAAACTAGAGGGCATAGGTTTAGGGTGAGGGGGGAAAGATATAAGAGACCTTTTTCACGCAGAGGGTGGTATGTGTATGGAATGAGCCCAGAGGATGCGGTGGAGGCTGGTACAATGACAATATTTAAGAGGCATTTGGATGGGTACATGAATAGGAAGGGTTTGGAGGGATATGGGCCGGGTGCTGGCAGATGGGACTAGATTGGGTTGGGATATCTGGTCAGCATGGACGGGTTGGACTCTGACTATGACTCCAGACCCACAGCAAGGGGGTGGCCTCTTTACTGTCCTCTGGGCAATTAGGGACAGGCAGTAAATGCCAGCCCAGCCAGGGACACCCTCAACCCATCAACGCACAAACTGTGCGTGACAAGAGACTGCTTCACCTGGGAAACACCGATCTTTCTCCCCCCCCCCACCCCCTCAGCCTTAAACCAGCCAAGTCTGTGTTGGAAGGATTTACTGCCTTCGTTTCTCGTTTTCCTAAGTTATTCTTCAACATTTTCCCAACAATTTGTTCACCTGTACCTTTGCAGCCAAGATGGGACCACAAGCTGCTCACTGGACCCATGTGACAATAAAGCTCATTCTAATTCTAACAAGACTCTTATTCCACACTCCTTTCCCCCTACAATCAAGGCCAGCAATGAATTTCTGAATTGCTTGGCTGTGTGCGCAGACTGTGTTCGATGCACAACTGCCTCCGAATAGGACAGAGGCTTCCCACCTACAAACAGTGTTTATCTATTCACAGACCTCAGCACAGCCCCCACAGCCTGTACTCTACCTGCCTGCTTGACCTACCTCACAATCGCATTAAATACTGTCCTCACTGAAAGGACAGGAGACAAGGTACTGAGGTTCAGAAATGCCACACTCCCAATTGATGGGCCCAAGCCCCCTAAACTTAAAAGTGACTAGAATTGCACAGAGCGATCCCAGTTAACTGCGTGTCTCAGCCAATGAGGATAGGACCAGAAGATGGAGACTCGCTGGTACCGAAGACTTTAACACTGAGCTTGCTCTCCCTCTCTCAGACACATGCACAGGCCATGGGCAGACACAGGCATGTGAAGAACTGGAGGGCTGCTGCTGCCCTCACCCTGGACAGGGCAACTGCACCCCCACCCCCAACTGCCTCTTGGAGGTACCTCTGGCTTCAAACCCAGACTCCACACAGACTCTGCCTGTCACAGAAATCCCAAGGCCCAGGGTAGGACAGATGAATGAAATATTTGAGCGAGACCAGGAACTGATCACGAGTAGAGAGAGAAAAGCCAGGAAGCCACTTACCAGTCCAGAGAACCAGACCTTCTCTAGGAGTGTGTCACAGGACTGGCATCAGAGTCATGTCGATGGGTATCTGCTACATTACACCAGTCCTGTACCGGGCCAGATAACCACTGACTGGGATTCGTAGCCCATCAGTTACTGAGCCTGTCATCCTCAGCTATTAGACCAGGACCCATCCCATCTCCCCCAATTCACTGTAATCTAATCTAATCCCTGTATTTGGGTGGCACAGTGGTTAGCACTGCTGCCTCTCAGCGCCAGAGACCCGGGTTCAGTTCCCGCCTCAGGCGACTGACTGTGTGGAGTTTGCACGTTCTCCCCGTGTCTGCGTGGGTTTCCTCCGGGTGCTCCGGTTTCCTCCCACAGTCCAAAGATGTGCAGGTCAGGTGAATTGGCCACGCTAAATTGCCCGTAGTGTTAGGTAAGGGGTAGATGTAGGGGTATGGGTGGGTTGCGCTTCAGCGGGGCGGTGTGGACTTGTTGGGCCGAAGGGCCTGTTTCCACACTGAGTAATCTAATCTAATCTCTGCTGGCTGGGAGGACGATCACTGGTACTAGCTAGCCAGTTCTTTCAGAGGGTGGAGCATATATGGATCAAGCTGCCAGAGGAAGGAGAGGCCAGTAGTTACATTTAAAAAGGCATCTGGATGGTAAAGGTTTAGAAGGATGTGGCGCAGGCAAATGGGACTAATTTAATCTGGGGAAACTGTTGGCATGGAAGAGTTGCAGCGAAGGGTCCGTTTGCCAATGTGACCATCACTCACGAATCAGGGGACTGTGTCAGAGGCCAGACTTTAGCCCCATAGCCTCAAAGGGCTGTGCCAATCCATTGAGCTTTGGCAGAAACCCTGCCAATGTGCCATCAGGGGGTCAGTGGGTCCAATTCATTGGAAAAAGGGGGCAGTTGACCCAGCTGTCACTGCTGACCTGACCCATTGCCTGTCCCCCCCCAACTCCACACAGGCAATCATGTAGCTATTCAGCCCCTCAAGAGGGCAGTCAGTTCTGCACCCACCGTAGTTACAGGGCTACCCATCTCCAACTGGGCACGTGCCCAATTCAGCCTCTCCACCACAGTCTGGGGTGTGGATATGCCCTGACCAAGATGAGAGATTTCTCTTTCTCCTATCTGAAATGGAAGACCCTTTTGTTTTTATAAGAAGGGGAGATGTGCTCAGAATTCACCAAGTCACATGCTGCAAGGGTCCTTTATGCTTCGGTCTGCTCAGCTCCCACAGATATTGGCACTGTCTGCCCAGCCCGCGCTCAGGGCAAGATTCCCCTGACCCCACACTTGTCCCATCAGGCAAGCAGTGAAGCTGGTGGGGGGGGGGAATGGGGCATTAGGGCAGTGATGTTCCTCAGAACCCAGCAACATGCCTCTGCTCCAGAACTGGACACCGCTTTCATCTGGGAACCTGCGAAGACAGACAGACATTTCAGTGACACCCTCCGGGAACAAAAACGTTCACTTCAACAGGCCCTGTAGTAGGCAGGAGAACCAGGATGGAGTCCATTCTGCCCCTCAATCCTGTGCCACCTTTCAATACAATCCAGCTCAATCTTAAACCTCAACTCCATTTCCTCACCCCCCAACCACTACATCCTGAGGCCCTGAAGATCCAACCCCAGCCTCGTGTATTTAATGATGCAGAGCCCACAACCATCAGGGGGACTTCCATGGATTCACCACCTTGGGTGGAGAGATGTGCCCTCCCCTCAGTCCTCAATGCCCCATGCCCATCCTGAGACTACCTCCCACCACCCCACGTTTTGATTTCCCCTGCTCAGCGATAACTATCTCAGCCTCTACCCAATGAGAATCCTACCGCCTCAACACGATGGCCTCCCGTTCTCCTGAACTCCAGAGCAGGGAGCCCACCGACTTAGTCTCCTGTCACAGGCACCAACCCATTCTCTGACGCACATGTAACTCTAGGGGGTGGGATGGTGGCTCAATGGTTCACACTGCTATCTAACAGTGCCAGGGACTTAGGTCTGATCCCACCCTCAGGCAACTGTGTGGAGTTTGCATGTTCTCTGTGGGCTCCCTCCAGTTCTCTCCTCTTTCCCACCACCCACCCCCCCCAAGAGAAAGGGGAAGCCATTTTCCCAAGCTAAGAGGGGACATACCCACAATCCCAGTGAGGACTCCAGCTATACGCAGGAACTGACTGAACAAGCCATTTTCTAATCTGAGGATGACACTTCACCTCCACACCCATTGACAGGAGCCCTGAGGGCTCTGAGCAACCTTAGCTAAAACAACAGCCCCACAGACAAGGCATCACCACATTCCTTAATATTAACTACAGTCCATGAGCCACTCTGCACAGGATACGATTGATTGTTCAACTAATCACTATGTCAGACTAGTTGTATTGTTTGTGCTTTTCCATATTAAACTGCTGTAGTTCGATCTGCATTGCCTTATCATTAATCACCGAGAATTTGTAACCCTTTTATAAACTGCAGATGCCTGTAACTGCGGGAAGCAGTTCAACACTAAGTAATCTAAACTCAAGTACAAAGCAGCCATTCTGTACCTGAGCAGGCACTGAACCTCACCTCACAATAACCTGAAATAAGCAAGTGTCAATTTCACAAGGTCTGCTTTGTTTGAAGTTGGACAATTCTGACAGTCCAAAGATATGAGGAGTATGGAGAGGGTAAATAGACAAGGTCTTTTCCCTGGGGTGGGGGAATCCAGAACTAGAGGGGCATAGGTTTAGGGTGAGAGGGGAGACATATAAAAGAGACATAAGGGGCAACTTTTTCACCCAGAGTGGTACGTGTATGGAATGAGCTGCCAGAGGATGTGGTGGAGGCTGGTACAATTGTAACATTTAAGAGGCACCTGGATGGGTATATGAATAGGAAGGGTTTGGAGGGATATGGGCCGGGTGCTGGCAGGTGGGACTAGATTGGGTTGGGATAAATGGTCGGCATGGACGGCTTGGACCGAAGGGTCTGTTTCCATGCTATACATCTGACTCTACGTGCCGGTTCGGTGGATTGGCCATATTGAATTGCTTATACTAATGTCATGGGGTATGCAGACTGGATGGGTGAGCCATGGAAAATGCAGTGTTACCGAGATAGGGCTGGGGAAAGAATGGGTCTGGGTGGGACGTTCTGAGGGTCAGTGCAGACTCTAAGCTGAATGACCTTGCTCCCACACTGCAGGGATTCTATGAACTCTGCTCAAGATACAAAGCAAAACGACAGCGTTTTCCAGAGGAGTTCTTATCCTTCCGTCATGCTGCAATCCCAGACAGACAATCAAGGCCAGCAGAGAGCTTGCGAATTGCTTGTGCATCTGTGTGGGGACTGTTCCATGCACAGATCATTGCGATCACCCAGAAGTTTCGCCCATCTAACTGAAAAAAGGTCCCATTTATTGCAAGAACCTCCAAACAGTCCCTCACCTTGTATTCCACCTGCCAACCTTATTCCCCCCACCCCCCCAACCACAGTTTATATCCGTGATCACCGAAAGGATGGGAGACCGATTCCAAAATTCAGAGCCAGCAAACGGAACACACTCCAACCTCCCCACCCACCACCCCCCCCCCCCCCGCCCGCCACTGGAAACATTCAGAGCACAGACTGATCCCAGTTAACTGCATGTCTCAGCCAATGAGGATAGGACCAGAAGATGGAGACTCACTGGTACCGAAGACTTTAACACTGAGCTTGCTCTCCCTCTCTCAGAGACATGCACAGGCCATGGGCAGACACAGGCATGACAAGAACTGGAGGGCTGGCTGGGGAGGGGGGGGGGGGTTGCTGCTCTTGAAACAGCAGGAACCCCTGGATCCAGCAATGGTACAAACACACGGCCACAGGCTGGGAAAGGTTAGAGATAGGGAAAGTGTGTAGGGGGCACAAGACATGACAGAGCAAAGGAAGAGTCTGGGGGCCAGAAGTAGGGAGGGGTATAGTGACTGAAGAAAGTTGTCAAGATAAGAATGAGTTGAGGCTGGGAGATAGTACAGAGATGGGGAGAGGTTTAGGGGCTGGAGGAGGTAACAGATGGTGAGGGGTTATGGAGCTGGAGCAATTTACAGAAAGGGTTTGTAGGGCTGGACAATGTAATAAAGATGGGAGGGGGGTGTAAGTAGCAAAGATATAAGGGAGTGTGGGGGCTGCAGCAGGTGAGAGATAGGGAGGGATGGAGTGTGGGTGTAAGTAGCAAGAAAGGACACTCAGCAAGAATGCAGACACATTCTTGCTGAGTGTCCTGATGGTCAGCACACTAAGCTCTCACACAATGTTCCAATAATGGGGGGGGGGGGGGGGTCAGTGCTGAATGGAGACTATTTGCAAACCACCACCCACCCTCTCCCACCATCCATCCCTCCCTCAGGAGGGACTGGCAGCCAACACTACCCTCCACTGAGGAGAGACTGGGCCACCCTCCATTGGAGCAACGCCAGCGGGGAGCCAACAACCTGGCCACGTGGTGTGGCCAAGGCGCTGCAGTGCGCATGTGCCCACCCGACATCGCTACCGCGCATGGGCAGACCAGCACCTCGGCGGGGGCCGGCAAAGCGCAGGCGCACTGTCTCGCCTGATCAAGGCGCGGAGAACGCCCCGAAAATAAAGGGGATTTACACCCCACACCGCTTCTCAAACAACTAAACTCGCTATTTCGTGTGGAGAAGCTGCCGTTATCGTGATCACAAATGCCCAATTCAGCCGTAAACAACCAACTTACGTCGACGGCCGCCAGCGGAGGAAAGGGAGGACAGTGCCGCGCCGCCACCTTTTATAGACCCCTCTCCGCCAAGGAGGTGTCATTGGGCCAAGAGGCTTCCCCTGCTGCTCCTCTGCTCCCCCTAGCGCACGGGAGTATTCCTGCCGCCCCTTTCATGACTCCACCCCTGGTCCACACTGGGCTCACCATAGAGGGGCCAATCAATCCTTTATGTTCAGCAGCAAAACCCAGTCAGACTCTCAATAAAAAAGGGGCAAACTTGGGGTTTTTGCTTCCCTTGGCCTGCCCTGGAGTGGGTTACGTTCTGATTAGGACGGGGTGAGGTGCCAACCAATGGACGGACACCTTCCTTTCCCCTCCCGTGACCCTGGCGTATGTCCTTGGCAAATGAGCTGAGCTCTCTGACCCCCCTCCCCATCACCACCCCCTTCCCCGCTCGCAAACACACACACACACACACACAGGGTCAGTCACCCCGTCACCGAGTGAGGGATTGTCAACCAGCTATTCGGCCACAGCGTGCATCGCCGCCAGGCTCAGTGCCTCTTCCCACACCCACCCAACGAAGGATCCGTCACTGCCCCCACCACCCCAGAGCCAGTCGGCTGCTTTAGGCCACGTCTGGTTCTCCTTAGGCCGGTGCAAGTGTCGCTGCCGGCCTCTACCTCAGTTCCTTGCCCTCTCCCCATGGCCTCGAGGGTTGGGCAGGACCAACCCATCTCACAGGGCAGGACGGGATGGGATCTGAGAGAGTTCTCAAACACTTTGTTACTGGTTATATGTGGTCCCTATGCTTTATAGATTAGATTAGATTACTTACAGTGTGGAAACAGGCCCTTCGGCCCAACAAGTCCACACCGCCCCACCGAAGCGTAACCCACCCATACCCCCTACATCTACATCTACCCCTTACCTAACACTACGGGCAATTTAGCATGGCCTATTCACCTGACCTGCACATCTTTGGACTGTGGGAGGAAACCGGAGCACCCGGAGGAAATCCACACAGACACGGGGAGAACGTGCAAACTCCACACAGTCAGTCGCCTGAGTCGGGAATTGAACCCGGGTCTCTGGCGCTGTGAGGCAGCAGTGCTAACCACTGAGCCACCGTGCCGCCCATGTGTGTTCATGGGGGGCGGGGGGGGGGGGGGGTTCCCCAGGGGGAGGGGGAGCTTGTCAGTGTTTACAGGGAGTCCCTGCGGGGGGGGGGGGGGGGGGGGGGGGGGGGGGGTGTCTGTATTTTCAGGGGGGTCCCTGAGGGGTGAGTTGTGTGTGAATATTTGCAGGAGGTCCCTGGGGGATGGGGGAGTATGTCAGTGTTTACAGGGGATCCCAGGGGGGAAGTGTGTCAGTACTTATTCGGTGTCCCCGATGGAGGGGGGGAGTGTGTCAGTATTTACAGGGGGTCCGCGGGGCAAGGGGCATGTGTCAGTATTCACGGGGAGTGTGAATGATGCACCACTGTTCTAGGCTGTTCCCAGGACAATGGGCCTCTCAGGACATTTCAATTCCAGCAAAATGCACAGATCAGGATAGGGGTGTTTCTCTGTACCTCTGTAAACCCCTACACCCCCTGCCTTATTTCTGTAACCCCCTCCGGCCCCTACACCCCCTCCCTATCTCTGTCACCCCGCTCCAGCCCCTACACCCTCTCCCTATCTCTGTCACCTGCTCCAGCCCCTACACCCTCTCCTGTAACCCCCTCCAGCCCCTACACCCCCTCCCTATCTCTGTCACCTGCTCCAGCCCCTACACCCTCTCCCTATCTCTGTAACCCCCTCCAGCCCCTACACCCCCTCCCTATCTCTGTCACCCCTCCAGCCCCTACACCCCCTCCCTATCTCTGTCACCCCCTCCAGCCCCTACACCCCCTTCCTATCTCTGTCACCCCCTCCAGCCCCTACACCCTCTCCCTATCTCTGAAACCCCCTCCAGCCCCTACACCCCCTCCCTATCTCTGTAACCCCCTCCGGCCCCTACACCCCCTCCCTATCTCTGTCACCCCGCTCCAGCCCCTACACCCTCTCCCTATCTCTGTAACCCCCTCCCTATCTCTGTCACCCCCCTCCAGCCCCTACACCCCCTCCCTATCTCTGTAACCCCCTCCAGCCCCTACACCCCCCTCCCTATCTCTGTAACCCCCTCCGGCCCCTACACCCCCTCCCTATCTCTGTCATCCCCTCCAGACCCTACACCCCCTCCCTATCTCTGTCACCTCCTTTAATCCCATGATCCCCTCTCTCTGGGAGTGGGGACTGTG
The DNA here is from genome assembly GCF_047496795.1 of Chiloscyllium punctatum. Taxonomy (NCBI): domain Eukaryota; kingdom Metazoa; phylum Chordata; class Chondrichthyes; order Orectolobiformes; family Hemiscylliidae; genus Chiloscyllium; species Chiloscyllium punctatum. Next base: position 74,009,714 of record NC_092769.1, read on the forward strand.
CTTCTAGCTGTCTGGGATCCTGAGGTGAAGGATCCCCTTCCCTGAACCTCTCCACCTCTCATTCCCTCCCCCTCCCTCTCCCTCTGAATAAAAGATGCTCCTGAACCTGCAGATGTTGAAGGCCAGTCGACTGGGGAGTGGGGTTGGAGGGATGGGCTTCTCTCTCCTGACAGTGCTACCTAATTGCCAGTTGTTGTTGCCTCATGGAACACCCTCAGTCCTTCTGAAGGCCAGACGCCCTATCTCGATGCCTTGACATGGAGCACCCACTACAGACAGGGGTACACAGAGAGGACGGGATCCATCGGGTTTTGGGAACAGCCACTTTATTAGTCACAACGTTTATCCTTTACATCCGGCTCCATTGCCCTGGAAACCGGCCCGCGCCCCGTTCCCACCCACCCCCCGGCGAGGGGGCACCCCCCCCTCAGAGGAGGGCGCAGAAGAATTTCTTCTCTCGAAAGGGGTTCTCGGAGGTTGGCACGGGGGTGATCAGAGGGTCCTCACAGGAGTGGGCATCGCAGTACGCCATCAGGTCAGCTGCTGTTTTCGAAACCTGGTCCGGGAGGGGTCAGGGGAGATGGGGGGGAGAGAGGGACAATGGGGGGGGGTCGGGGGTCGAGGGGAGGGGGGGATGTCAGAGGAGGGAGAGAGAGGGGAGAGTGGGGGGGTCGGGGGCAGAGAGAGGTGAGAGTGGTGGGGGAGAGAGGGGAGAGTGGGGGGGTCGGAGGAGAGGGGAGAGAAGGGGGAGAGTGGTGGGGGAGAGAGGGGAGAGTGTGGGGTCGGGGGCAGAGAGAGGTGAAAGTGGTGGGGGAGAGAGGGGAGAGTGGTGGGGGAGAGAGGGGAGAGTGTGGGGTCGGGGGGAGAGGGGAGGGGGGATGTGAGAGGGGGGGAGAGAGAGGGGAGAGTGGTGGGGGAGAGAAGGGAGAGTGGGGGGGTCGGGGGGGAGAGAGGAGGGGGGATGTGAGAGGGGGAAGAGAGGGGGGAGAGTGGGGGGGGAGAGAGGGGAGAGTGGTGGGGACGAGAGGGGAGAGTGGTGGGGGAGAGAGGGGAGAGGGGAGAGAAGGGGGAGAGTGGTGGGGGAGAGAGGGGAGAGTGTGGGGTCGGGGGGGAGAGGGGAGGGGGGAGAGAGAGGGGAGAGTGGTGGGGGAGAGTGGGGGGTCGGGGGGGAGAGAGGAGGGGGGATGTGAGAGGGGGGAGAGTGGGGGGGGAGAGAGGGGAGAGTGGTGGGGACGAGAGGGGAGAGTGGTGGGGGAGAGAGGGGAGAGGGGAGAGAAGGGGGAGAGTGGTGGGGGGAGAGTGGGGGGTTCGGGTGGAGAGGGGAGAGAAGGGGAAGAGTGGTGGGGGGAGAGAGGGGAGAGTGGTGGGGGAGAGAGGGGGAGAGTGGTGGGGGAGAGAGGGAGAGGGGAGAGAAGGGGGAGAGTGGTGGGGGAGAGGGGGGGAGAGCGGGGGTGGGAGAGGGGAGAGTAGGGAGGAAGAGAGTTGGGGGAGAGTAGGGGGGGAGAGAGAGAGGAGAGTTGGCGAGGAGAGAGAGAAGAGAGTGTGGGGGAGAGAGAGGGAAGAGAGTGTGTGGAAGAGAGAGGGGAGAGTGGGGGGGAAGGGGAGGGGGGAGGGAAAGGGGGAAAGTGAGGATGAGAGGGGAGAGATAGTGGAAAGAGGGGTGAGAGGGGGAGTGGGGGGGAGAGAGAGAGGAGAGTTGTGGAGAGAGAGGTAAGTGTGGGGGGAGAGGGGGGAGTATGGAGGAGGAGAGAGGGGAGAGAGGATTGGAGGACAGTGGGGGGGAGAGAATGGGGGGAGAGAGAGGAGAGAATGGGGGAGAGAGGAGAGAGAATGGGGGGGAGAGGAGAGTGTTGGGGAGAGAGTGGGTGGAGGATTGGGCAAGAGGGATGGGGATGAGTTGGGGTGAGTTGGAGGAGGAGTTGGGGGGAGTTGGTGAGTAATGGGAGAAGGAGGGGGAGAATTTAGGAGAGGGAAGGGGGGAAGTTGGAGGGAGGTTTGTGAGGGAGAGCATTTGGTGGCAGAGAGTCAGGGAGGGAGAGTTGTGGGTGAGGTTGGAGAAAAATAGAACAGTTTTATTATCATCTCCTTGTGGGGCTCGGCAGGGTGGATCCCAGGAAGGTTTTCCCATCCCACCCTCCCCAACTGCACCCCTTCCCTCTCTCCCCCCACCACCAAACCCACTTCCAGGCCCTTGGGAGTCCAGACCCAAGGGAATCACAGGCCCACAGTTAAGGGGTCGGCCATTTTGGAATGAGGGTGTGGCGATCCTCTCCGTACCAGGATTGCCAAGGAGCTGGTCACTATCCGGTAAAAAAATCCAAAGTTGAAATCCTGCCTCAGTAATTTTGACGGTGAGACCGTTTGGTTAAAATCCCACCTGGGTCACTACCACCCCTTCAGGGACGGAACTCTGCCACCCTTATCCCGTCTGGGCCTACATGTGACTCCAGGCCTCACAGCCTCAGCGGGGCAGTAGGAGTATACTTAAGAGGGAAATCAGGAGGGCGAAAAGGGAACATGAGATAGCTTTGGCAAACAGGGTTGAGGAGAATCCAAGGAGATTCCACAAAATGTTAATGACAAAGAGTAACTCAAGCCCCTTAAAGATCACCAAGGCGGCCTATGTGTGGAACCGCAGGAGATGGGGGAGATACTTAATAAGTATTTTGCGTCAGTGTTTACTGTGGAGAACGACATGGAAGCCAGAGAATTTGGTGAAATAAATACTGACATCTTGCAAAATGTCCAGATTACAGAGGAGGAAGTGCTGGATGTCTTGAAACGGTTAAAGGTGGATAAATCCCCAGGACCTGATCAGGTGTACCCGAGAACTCTGTGGGAAGCTAGAGAAGTGATTGCTGGGCCTCTTCCTGAGATATTTGTATCATCGATAGTCACAGGTGAGGTACCGGAAGACAGGAGGTTGGCAAACGTGGTGCCACTGTTTAAGAAGGGTGTTAAAGACAAGCCAGGGAACTATAGACCGGTGAGCCTGACCTCAGTGGTGGGCAAGTTGTTGGAGGGAATCCTGAGGGACAGGATCTACATGTACTTGGAAAGGCAAGGACTGATTAGGGATAGTCAACATGATTTGGATGCGAGCATAAGAGGTACAGTTCGTAAGTTTGCAGATGACACCAAAATTGGAGGTGTAGTGGACAGCGAAGAGGGTTACCTCAGATTACAACAGGATCTGGACCAGATGGGCCAATGGGCTGAGAAGTGGCAGATGGAGTTTAATTCAGATAAATGCGAGGTGCTGCATTTTGGGAAAGCAAGTCTTAGCAGGACTTATACACTTAATGGTAAGGTCCTAGGGAGTGTTGCTGAACAAAGAGACCTTGGAGTGCAGGTTCATAGCTCCTTGAAAGTGGAGTCGCAGGTAGATAGGATAGTGAAGAAGGTGTTTGGTAAGCTTTCCTTTATTGGTCAGAGTATTGAGTACAGGAGTTGGGAGGTCATGTTGCGGCTGTACATGATGTTGGTTAGGCCACTGTTGGAATATTGTGTTCAGTTTTGGTGTCCCTGCTATAGGAAGGATATTGTGAAACTTGAAAGGGTTCAGAAAAGATTTACAAAGACGTTGCCAGGGTTGGAGGATTTGAGCTACAGGGAGAGGCTGAACAGGCTGGGGCTGTTTTCCCTGGAGTGTCGGAGGCTGAGGGGTGACCTTATAGAGGTTTATAAAATCATGAGGGGCATGGATAGGATAAATAGACAAAGTCTTTTCTTTTGGGGTGGGGGAGTCCAGAACTAGAGGGCATAGGTTTAGGGTGAGAGGGGAAAGATATAAAAGGGACCTGAGGGGCAACCTTTTCACACAGAGGGTGGTACGTGTATGGAATGAGCTGCCAGAGGATGTGGTGGAGGCTGGTACAATGATAACATTTAAGAGGCATTTGGATGGGGGTATGAATAGGAAGGGTTTGGAGGGATATGGGCTGGGTGCTGGCAGGGGGGACTAGATTGGGTTGGGATATCTGGTCGGCATGGACGGGTTGGGCCGAAGGGTCTGTTTCTGTGCTGCGTGCCCTCTGGAAGGTTGGTGACCCTGGGGAATAAAGGGTGGGAGCAGAGGGGCTGCTCCCGGTTCAGGAAGGCGGGGTCCTCGCCTGCCTCCTCAAGGGGCATTTAGGGACAGGGCGGGAACGGATCACACTCAACGAGGAGACGAGGAGGATAGGCCTCTCTGGAGGCCTCAGTCTGTGTGAGGGGAGTGGCCCAATCCTGGGGACGGGGGAGGGGAAGGAAGGGAACAATCCCAGACGGAGAATCTGTGAGGTTGTAGGCAGGGGGAGGGGAAGTAGAAATACTTCCCCCGCCCCCCCACCTCACAGAGCTGTTGAGGTCAGGAACAGTCCGATCCCAGCAACAACGGATGTTGGGCAGGGAATGGCGACAGGAAAGAGCTGGGGGTACCCAGCATGGTGTGTGAGGGGGCCGAATGGCCTCCCCTAGTACTACAGGCCCTTCGGTCCCCAGATGGGGGAAGGGGGCAGTCGCATTAACATCTTATCCTGGGATTTTCCAGTCTGTCCCCGGGAAGCTTTATTTACCTTGATCCTGTACATGCTGGCTTCGATTTTCAGCTGCTCCACCAGTTTCCGGGCCTGGGCAATGCTCATTGTGCTGTTCACTGGTGTATCCCCTTTAGGCATTCTCCTGGACATCAGACAGAGAGAGAGAGAGAGAGAGAGAGAAACAAACAATGGTGGGGGGGTGGGGGAGGAGAGAGACAGAGGGAGAGAGAGAAAGAGGGAGAGACAGAGGGGGAGAGAGAGAGACACACACACAGTGGGGAGAGAGAGAGAGAGACAGAGAGACAGGGAGAGAGAGAGACATGGGGGGAGAGAGAGAGAAAAACAGGAGAGAGAGAGACGGGGAGAGAGAGAGGGGGGGGAGAGAGAGACACGGTGGGGAGAGAGAGAGAGGGAGACAGAGAGACAGGGAGAGAGAGAGAGAGAAAAACAGGAGAGAGAGAGATGGGGAGAGGGGGGGGGAGAGAGAGAGAGACACGGTGGGGAGAGAGAGACAGAGAGACAGGGAGAGAGAGAGACATGGGGGGAGAGAGAGAGAAAAACAGGAGAGAGAGAGACAGGGAGAGAGAGGGGGGGGGAGAGAGAGAGAGACACGGTGGGGAGAGAGACAGAGAGAGAGAGACAGAGAGACAGGGAGAGAGAGAGACATGGGGGGAGAAAGAGAGAAAAACAGGGGAGACAGAGGGGGAGAGAGAGACACGGTGGGGAGAGAGAGAGACACGGTGGGGAGAGACAGAGAGAGAGACATGGGGGGGAGAGAGAGAGAAAAACAGGGGGAGAGAGAGACGGGGAGAGAGAGACAGAGGGGGAGAGAGAGAGAGATGGGGAGAGAGAGAGACATGGTGGGGAGAGAGAGAGACAGACAGACAGGGAGAGAGAGAGGGACAGAGAGATAGAGACAAACAGAGAGTCAGAGACAGAGAGAGACAGAGACAGAGCCAGAGCCAGAGAAAGTAACAGAGACAGAGAGAGTGAGAGACAGACAGAGAGAGAGAGAAAGAGAGACAGTTAGAGACACTGGGTTACCCTCCAACACCTCAAACTCTCCACCTGTCCACTGCATAGAAAGAGGCGCTACAGAAATTCATCAAAGATCCTCCAGCACCATCTTCCAAACCCACAACCATGTCCATCTGGAGTCATAGAGACGTACAGACCCTCCGGTCCAATTTGACCGGATATCCCAACCTAATCTAGTCCCATTTGCCAGCATTGGGCCCATATCCCTCCAAACCCTTCCTATTCATATACCCATCCAAATGCCTCTTAAATGTTGTCATTGTACCAGCCTCCACCACTTCCTCTGGCAGCTCATTCTATACACGCACCACCCTCTGGGTGGAAAAGTTGCCCCTTTTATATCTTTCCCCTCTCACCCTAAACCTATGCCCCCTAGTTCTGGACTCCCCCACCCCAGGGAAAAGACCTTGTCTATTTATCCTATCCATGCTCCTCATAATTTTGTAAACCTCTATAAGGTCACCTCTCAGCCTCCGACGCTCCAGGGAAAACAGCCCGAGCCTGTTCAGCCTCCCCCTGTAGCTTAGACCCTCCGACCTCCTTGTGAATTAATGTTTCACAACATCCTTCCTTTGGTGGGGAGGCAAGAATTATCGAGAAGGACAAGGGGCAGCAGATACATGGGAACACCACCCCCCACGGCTTCCCCTCCGATCCCCTCACCATCCCGACTTGGGAAACATCTCAGCCGTTGCTTCAGTGGCGCTGGGTCAGCATCCTGGGATTCTCTCCCTGAGGGACATTGTGTGGGATTCTCTCCCTACACCACACGGACTGTGCTTCAAGAAGGCAGTTCACCAACTGGGGGGCAAGTAGGGACCAGGCAGTGACCCCCACCTTCCCCCAATTTGAAAGAAAGTAATCCAAACCTGTGCCCATCCAGTCTGACTCAGTGTTGACTATTCGCCCACAGTAGGCTTGACAGTCAACAGTTTCCCCATCACCGTTGACCTACTTCCCATGATGCACTGGGCCTCTCCGGTTCCCCATCCCCCGCCCACCCCCAACATCTCCCTCCTAAATAAACCCTGGGGTCTCCAATGGCAGATGTAGGCCTGAAGTCACATTGGGACAGCAGGAGGCCATTCGGTCCTCTTCTGACTGGCATTGTTTTGACCATCTTCCTGATTCTCGACAGCGTTTCCCCCGTGAGTAAATGACCGCCGCATCTTTGGAAATGATTGCGCAGAAATGATGTCCATTGTAGGTCATTCAGCCCTCCTAACCACGCGGTACCAAACTGTAAGGTCGCGGCCAGTCAGATTTCTCTACCTTCCCATGATCACCCTCTCACTTTGAGTCATAGAGTCATCCAGCACAGAAACAGACCCTTCAGCCCATCCAGTCCATGCTGACTATCATCCCAAACTAAACTAGGTTGGGATATCAGGTCGGCATGGACGGCTTGGACCGAAGGGTCTGTTTCCGTGCTGTACATCTCTATGACTCTATGACCCGCCTGCTCCTGGCCCATATCCCTCCAAACCCTTTCCTGTTCATATCCTTATCCAAATTAAACATTGCAACTGCATCCACCACTTCCTCAGGAGGTTCATTCCACACATGCACCACCCTCTGTGTAAAAAATCTGCCCCCAGTGTCTTTTTAAAATATCTCTCCTCTCACCTTAAAAATGTGTCTTGAAATCTCCCCACCCTGGGGAACAGACACCTTCCAATTAACCCCGACTACATCCCTCATTATTTTATAAACCTCAAAAGGTCACCTCTCAACCTCCTACACTCTGGTGAAAACAGTCCTGGCCTATCCAGCCTCTCCTTATAACTGAAACCCTCCATTCCCGGCAACATCCTGGTAAATCTCTCCTGAACCCCCTCAGGTTTAATAATCTCCTTCCTGTAACAGGGCGACCAGAACTGGGCACAGTACTCCAGACGAGGCCTCACCAATGTCCTGTACAACCCCAACGTGACGTACCAACTCCTGTACGCAAAGGACTGAGCAATGAAGGCAAGTGAGCTAAACACCTTCTTAACCCCCCAGTCTACAAGTGATGCAAACTTCAAAGAATTATGTCCCTAAACCCCTCGGTCCCTCTGTTTGAGAACACTACCTGAGGCTGCACCATTAAACCCCACTCTTATGTGTTTTACCAAACTGCAACACCTCACATTTACCCAAATTAAACTCCATCTGCCACTCCTCAGCCCATTGACCCAATTGATCAAGATCCCTTTGTAATCTTCAATAAGCACCTTCACTGTCCACTCTGCCACCAATTTTGGTTTCATCCACAAACTTACTGACCATGTCTTCTATACTCTAACCTAAATCATTTATATAAATGACAAACAAAAGTGGACTCAGGCCTGATCCCTGTGGAACATCTCTGGTCATAGGCCTCCAGTCGGAAAAGCAACCCTCCCCTATCACCCTTTGTCTCCTGCCATTGAGCCAATTTTGTATCCAATTGGCAAGCTCTCCCTGAATACCACGTGGTATAACGTTACGAATGGGTCCATCTTGCAAAACCTTGTCAAAGGCTTTACTAAAGTCCAAGTAAACAATACCACTGTGTGTGAGTGTGCCTGTGTGTGTCAGTGTGAGTGTGACTCTGTGCGTGTGTGTCAGTGTGAGTGTGACTCTGTGTGTGTGTGTCAGTGTGAGAATGCCTGTCTGTGTGAGTGTGTGTGTCAGAGTGAGTGTGACTCTGTGTGTGTGTGTCAGTGTGAGTATGCCTATGTGTGTGCGTCAGAGTGAGTGTGACTCTGTGTGTGTGTCAGAGTGAGTGTGACTTTGTGTGTGTGTGTGTGTCAGTGTGAGTATGCCTGTCTGTGTGTTTCTGAGTGTGTGTAACTCTGTCTGTGTGTGTGTGTCAGTGTGAGGGTAACTCTGTGTGTGTCAGTGAGTGTGACTCTGTGTGTGTGTGTCAGTGTGAGTATGCCTGTCTGTGTGTATCCAAGTGTGTGTGACTCTGTCTGTGTGTGTGTGTCAGTGTGAGTATGACTGTGTGTGTGTGAGTACGTAGTGTGCGAGGGACAGTTTAGTGAACTGTAGTGAGGGGTGAGGTGAAGGAGGGACTCCAAGTGGGCTGGAGTTGGGTGGGTAATGGTCAGCCTCTCTGCCTTCATCTATCCTCTTGCTTACTCGTTTAAAACAAATCCTACACCCAAGGGAAAAGATAGAATGCGGTGGGGCGGCGGGGTAGGGAGACTGAGGCGTTTGAGAAATGAATTGGGGAGGGGGAGGGGGGAGTGGGATGGAGTGGGGGTAAAGGGTGAGGGGATTCGGGAGGGGGCAAGAGGATGGGAGAAGGAGGAGGGAGGGGTGAGGGGGAGGTGATGGAGAAGGGAATGGGAGGGGAGGGGGAGAGGGGGGGGAGGGGGAGGCCCAGATTCCCAACGCCCTCAGGGTGTTTTCCTCCTGTGGAGTAATTCCGCCGAAGGCCACATGGGAGAGGTGTTCATGGAGGTCTTGACTCATCAGGACAGCGGCTGGATTGGGAGGTGCTGGAGATCAACTCTGGTTAGACCCTTCAGCTTCCCCACCCCCTCACAAATCCTTCCTAACCCACTCTTCTCCCATTGGCCAAGTAACCCATCCTTTCTCTGGCCTACCCTTCCTTTCCAGCCAATCCAAATGCAGATAGGCCCAGACCTTGGATTAGCTGATTCTTGGTGGCCCAATCAGGAGCCTCGTGGCCCTGGCCCTCCCCTTCCGTGGGTCAATAACAAATTGACCGAATGGCCAAACAAACATTAGACCAAAACAAATAAATTACAAATGACCAAAGAAACCCGTCGTTGGAGAACATGCTCTGTCAGAATGGATGCAGTGGCTGACCAATGGTAATTGGGGATTCCTTGGTAATGGATCTGTTGGGTCAAGGTTATGGGTTGGCCTGTCCACGGGGCATCAAGTTTCTGTGATCTCCTCTGTTACACCCTGCGGCCTTTAACTTGACTGCGCCCTCCCAGCCCCTGCACCAACCCCCTGACCCATCCAGGTGGTCCATCTTCTACTATTACCATGATCCACACACCTCTAGCCCCCTTTGAGCCACACCCTCACCTCACCCCTCACTTCAGTTCACAAAACTGTCTCTCACACACTCTGGACTCTCACCCACACAGGCACACTCACTCGGACACGCACACAGACAGCCACACTCACACTGACACACACAGTCACACTCACACTGACACACACAGTCACACTCACACTAACACTCACACAGGCACACACACAGTCACACTCACACTGACACACACACAGACACACACTCACAGTCACACTCACTCTGACACACACACACAAACACACAGTCACACAGGCACACTCACAGTGACACACACAGGCACATGCACATACACACGCTCTGACACACACACAGGCACACTCACACACAGTCACACTCACACTGACACTCACACAGGCACACTCACACACAGTCACACTGACACTCACACAGGCACACTCACACAGGCACACTCACACTCACACTAACACTCACACAGACACACACAGGCACACTCACACAGTCACACTGACACACACAAGCACACTCACACACAGTCACACTCACACAGACACACACGCTGACACACACACACAGTCACACTGACACACACAGGCACACTAACACACACATAGACACACACAGTCACACTCACACGGACACTCACACAGGCACACACAGTCACACTCACACAGACACACACACAGTCACACTCACACTGACACTCACACAGGCACACTCACAGTGACACACACAGGCACATGCATGTACACACACTAATGCCACACTCACTCTGACACACACAGGCACACTCACACGCAGTCACACTCACACTGACACTCACACAGGATCACTCGCATGCAGTCACACTGACACTCACACAGGCACACTCACACAGACACATACACAGTCACACTCACACTGACACACACAGTCATACTCACACTGATCCTCACACAAGCACAGTCACATTCACACTGACACACACACAATCACACTCACTCCGACACTCACACAGGCACACACACAGTCACACTCACACTGACACACACACAGTCACACTCACACTGACCCACACACACACAGACACACACACAGTCACACTCACTCTGACACACACACACAAACACACAGTCACATAGGCACACTCACAGTGACACACACAGGCACATGCACATACACTCACTAATGCCACACACACTCTGACACACACACAGGCACACTCACACACAGTCACACTCACACAGGCACACTCACACACAGTCACACTGACACTCACACAGGCACACTCACACAGGCACACTCACACTCACGCTGACACTCACACAGGCACACTCACACAGTCACACTGACACACACAGGCACACTCACACACAGTCACACTCACACAGACACACACGCTGACACACACACACAGTCACACTGACACTCACACAGACACACTAACACACTCACATAGACACACACAGTCACACTCACACAGGCACACACAGTCACACTCACACTGACACACACACAGTCACACTCACACTGACACTCACACAGGCACACACACACAGTCACACTCACTCTGACACACACACACACAAACACACAGTCACACTGACACACAGGCACACTCACAGTGACACACACAGGCACATGCATGTACACACACTAATGCCACACTCACACTGACACTCACACAGGCACGCACACACAGTCACACTCACACTGACACACACAGTCATATTCACACTGACACCCACACAGGCACACTCACACACACACACTGACACACACACACAGTCACACTCACAGTCACACAGGCACACTCACACACAGTCACACTCACACAGACACACACACAGTCACACTGACACACACTGTCACACTCACACTGACACACACAGTCACACTCACACTGACACTCACACAGGCACACACACAGTCACACTCACACTGACACACACAGTCACACTCACACTAACACTCACACAGACACACACACAGTCACACTCACTCTGACACACAGTCACACAGGCACACTCAGTGACACACAGGCACATGCGCATACACACACTAATGCCACACTCACTCTGCCCACACACAGGCACAATCACACACAGTCACACTGACACTCACACAGGCACAGTCACACTCACACTGACACTCAAACAGACACACACAGGCACACTCACAGAGTCACACTGACACACACAGGCACACTCACACAGACACACATGCTGACACACTCACACACAGTCACACTGACACTCACACAGGCACACTAACACACTCACATAGACACACACAGTCACACTCACACTGACACACAGGCACACACAGTCACACTCACACTGACACACACACAGTCACACTCACACTGACACTCACACAGGCACACACACACAGTCACACTCACTCTGACACACACACACAAACACACAGTCACACACACACAGTCACACTCACACTGACACTCACACAGGATCACTCGCACATAGTCACACTGACACTCACACAGGCACACACACACACAGTCACACTCACACTGACACACACAGTCATACTCACACTGACACTCACACAGGCACAGTCACACTCACACTGACACACACAGTCATACTCACACTGACACTCACACAGGCACACTCACACACACCCACTGACACACACACAGTCACACTCACACTAACACACACAGACACACTCACACAGTCACACTGACACACAGGCACACTCACACAGACACACACACACACAGACACACACACAGTCACACTGACACACACAGTCACACTCACACTGACACACACAGTCACACTCACACTGACAGTCACACAGGCACACACACAGTCACACACACTGACACACACAGTCACACTCACACTAACACTCACACAGACACACACACAGTCACACTCACTCTGACACACACACACAAACACACAGTCACACAGGCACACTCACAGTGACACACAGGCACATGCGCATACACACACTAATGCCACACTCACTCTGACACACACACAGGCACACTCACACACAGTCACACTCACACTGACACTCACACAGGCACACTCACACAGGCACAGTCACACTCACACAGACACTCACACAGACACACACACAGGCACACTCACATAGTCACACTGACACACACAGGCACACTCAGACACACACACAGTCACACTCACACTGACACTCACACAGGCACAGTCACATTCACACTGACACACACAATCACACTCACACCGACACTCACACAGACACACACACAGTCACACTCACACTGACACACACACAGTCACACTCACACTGACACACACACAGACACACACACAGTCACACTCACTCTGACACACACACAAACACACAGTCACACTGACACACAGGTACACTCACAGTGACACACACAGGCACACGCATGTACACACACTAATGCCACACTCACTCTGACACACACACACAGGCACACTCACACAGGCACACTCACACACAGTCACACTGACACACACAGTCACACTCACACAGACACACACACGCTGACACACACACACAGTCACACTGACACTCACACAGGCACACTAACACACTCACATAGACACACACAGTCACACTCACACTGACACTCACACAGGCACACACAGTCATACTCACTCTGTCACACACAAAAACACACAGTCACACTGACACACAGGCACACTCACAGTGACACACACAGGCACACGCATGTACACACACTAATGCCACACTCACTCTGACACACACAGGCACACTCACACACAGTCACACTGACACTCACACAGGCACACACACACAGGCACACTCACACACAGTCACACTGACACTCACACAGGCACACACACACAGGCACACTCACACTGACACACACAGTCATACTCACACTGACACTCACACAGGCACAGTCACACTCACACTGACACAGACACACTGACACACACACAGGAACACTCACAAACAGTCACACTCACACTGACACACACAGTCACACTCACACTGACACTCACACTGACACACTCATATTGACACTCACAGACACTCACACACACTCACTGACACTGACACACACACAGGCACATTCACACACAGTCACACTCACACTGACACACACACAGGCACACTCACACACAGTCACACTGATACTCACACAGGCACACTCACACATAGTCACACTGACACTGACACAGTTCACATTCATACTGACACCAACACAGTCACACGGGTACACAAGTACTCAGTCACACTCACACAGAGTCAAATTTATACTGACGCACACTCTCATAGACAAAGATACAGACACACATCGGCCCTCATATCGACATGCTCTCAAACACACACACAGGCACACTCACACACAGTCACACTGACACTCACACAGGCACACACACACAGGCACACTCACACTGACACACACAGTCATACTCACACTGACACTCACACAGGCACAGTCACACTCACACTGACACAGACACACTGACACACACACAGGAACACTCACAGTCACACTCACACTGACACACACAGTCACACTCACACTGACACACTCATATTGACACTCACAGACACTCACTCACACTCACTGACACTGACACACACACAGGCACATTCACACACAGTCACACTCACACTGACACACACACAGGCACACTCACACACAGTCACACTGATACTCACACAGGCACACTCACACATAGTCACACTGACACTGACACAGTTCACATTCATACTGACACCAACACAGTCACACGGGTACACAAGTACTCAGTCACACTCACACAGAGTCAAATTTATACTGACGCACACTCTCATAGACAAAGATACAGACACACATCGGCCCTCATGTTTGACATGCTCTCAAACACACACACAGACACGCACACGTACACACAGAGATACACACACGTGTGCGCGCACAGACACAGACACAGACACACACACACAGACACACACAGCCTGACACAGGCATCGCCTCGCCCCACACCCACACTCACACCCCCACCCCCCAGTCCCTGTACCACAGGTCATGGTCTGTGTACCCACCAGCCCTCACCACCTCCCCTCTCTGACTGAATTCGTTCATCCCCCCCTCCCCTCCAGCCCCTCCTTCAGGAACAAACCTCACCCCCTTTTTCGGACACAGCCCCTCCATCACCACTTCACCAAACGGTCTCCCCAATGACCTCACCTAACCCCCTCCCCCCACCAGAAAAATCTCCCTCAGCCCACTCCTCCCCCTACCTCAACCCTCCCTCTGTGTCCCCCTCCCACCCCTCACCCCTCACCGTGCCCCAGTCTGCCTCGCCCATTCTCTGCCCGCGACTGGAGTGAGGGGCAGGGAGGATGCTGAGGAGGATTGCGTGTGGGGGGGGGGGGGGGGGGGGGGTGCTGGGTGGTGGGGGATGGAGAAGAGACACAGGACAAGGACACAACCCCCCCCCCCCCCCTCCCAACATCCTACCTCAACAAAAGAGCAGGGTTTCTCACTGCACTTGCTGGACGATGTGGTCTGATGCACCCACCTCTTCAATGATGAGACGGACACAGAGAATGGCACCGGGAGATTGGAGGACAGACCAAAGGCAGCAGTGTTGTCAGGATCTTCTGGGGGTTGCCCTGGATAAGGGGCAGAGGGGACGGGGGGGTGGGGGGAACAGAGGCAGGAAGGCTGCCGATTCTAGAAGGTGCCGTCTACCAAATGGCTGTCTCTCTTTCTCTCACACACTCCGTCTCTCTCTTTTTCTCACACTCCCTCTCTCTCTCTCAATCTGACTCCCTATCTTATCTCTTCCACTCTCTCTCTCTCCTTTCCCACTCTCTCAATCTGCCTTCCTCCCTCACACAATCGATCTCTCCCTTTTATCTATTCCACACACTCACTCTGTCTCAATCTCTCCCTATCTCTGTTCCACTCCCTCCCTCTCTCTCTCTCTCTCTCTCCCTCTCTCTTGTTCTCTCGATCTCTCCTTCTCTCACACACAATCTCTCTACCTCTCTCACAATCTCTCTCTCTCTCCTCTCTCTCTCTCTCTCTCTCTGAGCTCTCGGTTACAGAATCCCCTCGGTCCTCTGCAGCAGACACCGGGGTTGGGGGGTGGGGTGGTGGGGAGGTGGGGTTTGCCTGGAGCTGCCCTCCCTCTCTGGGAGCTGACGGGAGATGGTTGTGGCGGCAGGAGAGGATGGAGAGAGAGGGGGGGTGGGGGGGGGGGGGGGGATGGGGGGACCTGGGGAGGTTAGATCAAGCCAGCCCAGTCTCGAGCTGCTGCCTCTGCATCTGTGAGGTGCTGCTGAGTGAGCAGATACTGGGTTCGGGAGCGATCAGTCTCTGTCTGTGAGAGACCGAGAGAGAGAGAGACAGAGAGAGACAGAGAGAGAGAGGGACAGAGAGAGAGGGACAGACAGAGAGAGAGGGACAGAGAGAAAGAGAGAGTGAGAGGGACAGAGAGAGAGGGACAGACAGAGAGACAGAGAGAGGGACAGAGAGAGAGAGAGAGAGGGAGGGACAGAGAGAAAGAGAGAGTGAGAGGGACAGAGAGAGAGGGACAGACAGAGAGACAGAGAGAGGGACAGAGAGAGAGAGAGAGAGAGAGGGAGGGACAGAGAGAAAGAGAGAGAGAGACAGAGAGGGCGGGACAGAGAGAAGGAGAGAGAGGAACAGAGAGAGAGAGAGAGGGACAGACAGAGAGAGAGAGACAGAGAGGGAGGGACAGACAGAGAGAGAGAGAGAGAGACAGAGAGGGAGGGACAGAGAGAAAGAGAGAGAGAGACAGAGAGGGCGGGACAGAGACAAGGAGAGAGAGGAACAGAGAGAGAGAGAGAGGGACAGACAGAGAGAGAGAGACAGAGAGGGAGGGACAGACAGAGAGAGAGAGAGAGAGACAGAGAGGGAGGGACAGACAGAGAGAGAGAGACAGAGAGGGAGGGACAGAGAGAAAGAGAGAGAGAGACAGAGAGGGCGGGACAGAGAGAAAGAGAGAGAGAGGGACAGACAGAGAGAAGGACAGACACAGAGAGAGAGAGAGGAACAGAGGGACAGAGAAAGAGAGACTGAGACACAGAGCAAGAGAGGGACAGAGAGACTCAGGGACAGAGAGACCCTCCCAGTTGACTGGTGGGCGGGAGGGGGGGGTGGGAAGGGGTGAGCATCAGGCACTCTGCGGCCTGACTGGCTGCAGACAATGTTCCTGCATCTCTAAGTCTCACAGAGCGAGAGGTAGAGAGTGAGAGGGGATTGGACAGACGGGAGAGAGGAGAGAGAAAGGAAAGGGAAGGAGGGGGGGCTGAGGGGGAGCGAATTGGCTGGTCTTTGGGTGGGGTGGGGGGGGTTGTGTGTGGGGAGGATGGGAAATTGACTCTATAGGGGAGAGGAGGTTTGGATTGGGGGCGTGGGGTGTGAGGGAATGGTAGGAGGGTGGAAGGGGAAAGGTAGGAGGGTGTTGGGGTAAAGGTAAGAGGGTGGAGGGGGAAGGGTAGGACGGTGGAGGGGGAAGGATTGGAGGGTGGAGGGGGAAGGGTAGGAGGGTGGAGGGGGAAGGGTAGGAGGGTGGAGGGGAAGGGTATGAGGGTGGAGGGGGAAGGGTTGGATGGTGGAGGGGGAAGGGCGAAGGATAGGAAAGTGGAGGGGGAAGTGTAGGAGGGTGGAGGGGGAAGGATAGGAGGGTGGAGGGGAAGGGTTGGAGGGGACAAGGGGGAAGGGGTGGAGGGTGGACGGGAAGGGTAGGAGGGTGGAGGGAAAGGGTTGGAGGGTGGAGAGAGAAGCAGAGGAGGGTGGAGCGGGATGGGTTGGAGGGGATTGGGGGAAGGGTTGGAGGGTGGAGGGGAAGGGTTGGAGGGTGGAGGGAGAAGCATAGGAGGGTGGAGGGGGTAGGGTTGGGGGGGAAGGAGGAAGTGTAGGAGGGTAGGGGGGAAGGGTAGGCGGGTGGAGAGGGAAGAGTTGCAGGGTGGAGTGGGAAGGGTTGGAGGGTGATGGGTTGGAGGGTGGTGGGGGAAGGGTAGGAGGGTGGAGGGAGAAGGGTAGGAGGGTGGAGGTGGGAAGGGTTGGAGGGTGAAGGGGAAAGTGTTGGAGGGTGGAGGGGGAAGGGTAGGAGGGTGGAAGGGGAAGGGTAGGAGGGTGGAGGGAGAAGGGTAGGAAGGTGGAGGGGGAAGGGTTGGAGGGTGGAGGGCGAAGTGTTGGAGGGTGGAGGAAGAAGGGTAAGAGGATGGAGGCGGAAGGGTAGGAGGGTGGAGGGGGAAGGGTAGGAGGGTGGAGTGGGAAGGGTTGGAGGGTGGAGGGGGAAGGGTAGGAGGGTGGAGGGGAAGGGTTGGAGGGGGAAGGGGAAGTGTAGGAGGGTGGAGGTGGAAGGGTAGGAGGGTGGAGGGGGAATAGTTGGAGGGTGGAGGGGAAGGGTAGGAAGGTGGAGTGGGGAAGGATTGGAGGGTGGAGGGGGGAGGGTGGAGGGAGAAGGGTAGGAGGGTGGAGGGAGAAGGGTAGGAGAGTGGAGTGGGCAGGTTGGAAGGTGGAAGGGGTAGGGTAGGAGGGTGGAGGGGGAAGGGTAGGAGGGTGGAGTGGGCAGGGTTGGAAGGTGGAGGGGGAAGGGTAGGAGGGTGGAGGGAGAAGGGTTGGAGGGTGGAGGGAGAAGGGTTGGAGGGTGGAGGGGAAGGGTTGGACGGGGAAGGGGGAAGGGTTGGAGGGTGAAGTGGGAAGGGTAGGAGGGTGGAGGGGAAGGGTAGGAGGGTGGAGGGGGAAGGGTTGGAGGGGATAAGGGGGAAGTATAGGAGGGTGGAGTGGGAAGGGTAGGAGGGTGGAGTGGGAAGGGTAGGAGGGTGGAGGGAAAGGGTAGGACGGTGGAGGGGAAGGGTTGGAGAGGGAAGGGGGAAGTGTAGGAGGGTGGAGGGGAAGGGTAGGAGGGTGGAGGGAGAAGCGTAGGACGGTGGAGGGGAAGGGTTGGAGAGGGAAGGGGGAAGTGTAGGAGGGTGGAGGGGAAGGGTAGGAGAGTGGAGGGGAATGGTAGGAGGGTGGAGGGAAAGGGTAGGAGGGTGGAGGGGGATGGGTTGGAGGATGGAGGGGGATGGGTTGGAGGGTGGAGGGGGAAGGGTTGGAGGGTGGAGGGAGAAGGTTTGGAGGGTGGAGGGGGAAGTGTAGGAGGGTGGAGGGGGAAGTGTAGGAGGGTGGAGGGGAAGGTGTGGAGGGGGAAGGATAGGAGGGTGGAGGGGAAGGGTTGGAGGGTGGAGGGAGAAGCATAGGAGGGTGAAGGGTTGGAGGGTAGTGGGGGAAGGGTAGGAGGGTGGAGGGAGAAGGGTAGGAGGGTGGAGGGAGAAGGGTAGGATGGTGTAGGGGGAAGGGTTGGAGGGTGGAGAGGGAAGGGTAAGTGGGTGGAGGGGGAAGGGTAGGTGGGTGGAGGGAGAAGGGTTGGAGGGTGGAGGAGGGAAGGGTTGGGGGAAAGGGTTGGAGGGTGGAGGGGGAAGAGTTGGAGGGTGGAGGGTAAAGGTTTGGAGGGTGATGGGTTGGAGGGTAGTGGGGGAAGGGTAGGAGGGTGGAGGGAGAAGGGTAGGAGGGTGGAGGGAGAAGGGTAAGTGGGTGGAGGGAGAAGGGTAGGTGGGTGGAGGGAGAAGGGTTGGACGGTGTAGGGGGAAGGGTTGGACGGTGGAGGGGGAAGGGTAGGTGGGTGGAGGGAGAAGGGTTGGAGGGTGGAGGAGGGAAGGGTTGGGGGAAGGGTTGGAGGGTGGAGGGAGAAGGGCAGGAGGGTGGAGAGGATATGGTACGAGGGCGGAGGGGGAAGGGTTGGAGGGTGGAGGGGGAAGGGTAAGACGATGGAGGAGGTATGGTAGGAGGGCAGAGGGGAAGGGTTGGAGGGGATAAGGGGGAAGGGTTGGAGGGTGGAGTGGGAAGTGTAGGAGGGTGGGGGGGAAGGGTCGGAGGGTGGAGGGAGAAGCGTAGGAGGGTGGAGGGGAAAGGTTGGAGGGGTAAAGGGTGAAGGGTAGGAGGGTAGAGGGGGAAGCGTAGGAGGGTGGAGGGGAAAGGTTGGAGGGTGGAGGGGGAAGGGTAGTAAGGTGGAGGGGTGAAGAGTTGGAGGGTGGAGGGGGAAGGGTAGGAGGGTGGAGTGGGGAAGGTTATGACGGTGGAGGGAGAAAGGTAGGAGGGTGGAGGGGAAAGGGTAGGAGGGTGGAGTGGGCAGGGTTGGAAGGTGGAGGGGGAAGGCTAGGAGGGTGCAGGGAGAAGGGTTGGAGGGTGGAGGTGTGAAGGGTTGTAGGGGCGGGGGAAGAGTTGGAGGGTGGAGGGGGTAGGGTATGAAGGCGGAGGGGGAAGGGTTGGAGGGTGGAGGGGGAGGGTTGGAGAGTGGAGGGGAAGGGTTGGAGGGGGGAAGGGGGAAGGGTTGGAGGGTGGAGGGGGATGGGTAGGACGGTGGAGGGGGAAGTGTTGGAGGATGGAGGGGGAAGGGTGGAGGGGGAAGGGTTGGAGGGTGTAGGGTGAAGGATTGTAGGGTGGAGGGGAAGGGTAGGAGGGTGGAGGGGGAAGGGTTGTAGGGTGGAGGGGGAAGGGTAGGATGGTGGAGGGGGAAGTGTTGGAGGGTGTAGGGTGAAGGGTAGGAGGGTGGAGTGGGAAGGGTTGGAAGGTGGAGGGAGAAGGGTTGGAGTGTGGAGGGGAAGGGTAGGAGGGGGAAGGGGGAAGGGTTAGAGGGTAGAGGGGGAAGGGTACGAGGGTGCAGGGGGAAGGTTTGGAGGGGGGAAGGGTTGGAAGGTGGAGGGAGAAGGGTTGGAGGTTGGGGAGGCAGGGTAGGAGGGTGGAGATGGAAGGGTTGGAGGGTGGAGGGGAAGGGTTGGAGGGGGGAAGGGGAAGGGTAGGAGGGTGGGGGGAAGAGGTGCAGGATGGAGGTGGAATGGTTATGGAGGGGGGAAGGGTAGGAGGGTGGATGGGGAAGGGTAGGAGGGTGGAGGGGGAAGGGTTGGGGGGAAGGGGGAAGGGTTGGAGGGTGGAGAATGAAGGGTAGGAAGGTGGAGGGGCAAGAGTTGGAGGGAGGAGGGAAAAAGGGAGAAGGATAGGAGGGTGAGTCAACAGCGCAAGGGTCACTCACTGTGTAACCGTACAGAGTCAGGGTTTATTCAGCAGGGTAAGGGTCACTCACTGTGTAACCGTACAGAGTCAGGGTTTATTCAGCAGGGTAAGGGTCACTCACCGTGTAACCGTACAGAGTCAGTGTTTATTCAGCAGGGTAAGGGTCACTCACTGTGTAACCGTACAGAGTCAGTGTTTAGTCAGCAGGGTAAGGGTCACTCACTGTGTAACCGTACAGAGTCAGGGTTTATTCAGCAGGGTAAGGGTCACTCACTGTGTAACCGTACAGAGTCAGTGTTTATTCAGCAGGGTAAGGGTCACTCACTGTGTAACCGTACAGAATCAGTGTTTATTCAGCAGGGTAAGGGTCACTCACCGTGTAACCGTACAGAGTCAGTGTTTATTCAGCAGGGTAAGGGTCACTCACTGTGTAACCGTACAGAGTCAGTGTTTAGTCAGCAGGGTAAGGGTCACTCACTGTGTAACCGTACAGAGTCAGTGTTTATTCAGCAGGGTAAGGGTCACTCACCGTGTAACCGTACAGAGTCAGTGTTTATTCAGCAGGGTAAGGGTCACTCACTGTGTAACCGTACAGAGTCAGTGTTTAGTCAGCAGGGTAAGGGTCACTCACTGTGTAACCGTACAGAGTCAGGGTTTATTCAGCAGGGTAAGGGTCACTCACTGTGTAACCGTACAGAGTCAGTGTTTATTCAGCAGGGTAAGGGTCACTCACTGTGTAACCGTACAGAATCAGTGTTTATTCAGCAGGGTAAGGGTCACTCACTGTGTAACCGTACAGAGTCAGTGTTTATTCAGCAGGGTAAGGGTCACTCACTGTGTAACCGTACAGAGTCAGTGTTTATTCAGCAGGGTAAGGGTCACTCACTGTGTAACCGTACAGAGTCAGTGTTTATTCAGCAGGGTAAGGGTCACTCACTGTGTAACCGTACAGAGTCAGTGTTTATTCAGCAGGGTAAGGGTCACTCACTGTGTAACCGTACAGAGTCAGGGTTTATTCAGCAGGGTAAGGGTCACTCAGTGTGTAACCGTACAGAGTCAGTGTTTATTCAGCAGGGTAAGGGTCACTCACTGTGTAACCGTACAGAGTCAGGGTTTATTCAGCAGGGTAAGGGTCACTCACTGTGTAACCGTACAGAGTCAGTGTTTATTCAGCAGGGTAAGGGTCACTCACTGTGTAACCGTACAGAGTCAGGGTTTATTCAGCAGGGTAAGGGTCACTCACTGTGTAACCGTACAGAGTCAGTGTTTATTCAGCAGGGTAAGGGTCACTCACTGTGTAACCGTACAGAGTCAGGGTTTATTCAGCAGGGTAAGGGTCACTCACTGTGTAACCGTACAGAGTCAGTGTTTATTCAGCAGGGTAAGGGTCACTCACTGTGTAACCGTACAGAGTCAGGGTTTATTCAGCAGGGTAAGGGTCACTCACTGTGTAACCGTACAGAGTCAGTGTTTATTCAGCAGGGTAAGGGTCACTCACTGTGTAACCGTACAGAGTCAGGGTTTATTCAGCAGGGTAAGGGTCACTCACTGTGTAACCGTACAGAGTCAGGGTTTATTCAGCAGGGTTAGGGTCATTCACTGTGTAACCGTACAGAGTCAGGGTTTATTCAGCAGGGTAAGGGTCACTCACTGTGTAACCGTACAGAGTCAGGGTTTATTCAGCAGGGTAAGGGTCACTCACTGTGTAACCGTACAGAGTCAGTGTTTATTCAGCAGGGTAAGGGTCACTCACTGTGTAACCGTACAGAGTCAGGGTTTATTCAGCAGGGTAAGGGTCACTCACTGTGTAACTGTACAGAGTCAGTGTTTATTCAGCAGGGTAAGGGTCACTCACTGTGTAACCGTACAGAGTCAGGGTTTATTCAGCAGGGTAAGGGTCACTCACTGTGTAACCGTACAGAGTCAGTGTTTATTCAGCAGGGTAAGGGTCACTCACTGTGTAACCGTACAGAGTCAGTGTTTATTCAGCAGGGTAAGGGCCACTCACTGTGTAACCGTACAGAGTCAGTGTATATTCAGCAGGGTAAGGGTCACTCACTGTGTAACCGTACAGAGTCAGTGTTTATTCAGCAGGGTAAGGGTCACTCACTGTGTAACTGTACAGAGTCAGGGTTTATTCAGCAGGGTAAGGGTCACTCACTGTGTAACCGTACAGAGTCAGTGTTTATTCAGCAGGGTAAGGGTCACTCACTGTGTAACCGTACAGAGTCAGTGTTTATTCAGCAGGGTAAGGGTCACTCACTGTGTAACCGTACAGAGTCAGGGTTTATTCAGCAGGGTAAGGGTCACTCACTGTGTAACTGTACAGAGTCAGTGTTTATTCAGCAGGGTAAGGGTCACTCACTGTGTAACCGTACAGAGTCAGGGTTTATTCAGCAGGGTAAGGGTCACTCACTGTGTAACCGTACAGAGTCAGGGTTTATTCAGCAGGTTAAGGGTCACTCACTGTGTAACTGTACAGAGTCAGGGTTTATTCAGCAGGGTAAGGGTCACTCACTGTGTAACCGTACAGAGTCAGGGTTTATTCAGCAGGGTAAGGGTCACTCACTGTGTAACCGTACAGAGTCAGGGTTTATTCAGCAGGGTAAGGGTCACTCACTGTGTAACTGTACAGAGTCAGTGTTTATTCAGCAGGGTAAGGGTCACTCACTGTGTAACCGTACAGAGTCAGGGTTTATTCAGCAGGGTAAGGGTCACTCACTGTGTAACCGTACAGAGTCAGGGTTTATTCAGCAGGGTAAGGGTCACTCACTGTGTAACCGTACGGAGTCAGGGTTTATTCAGCAGGGTAAGGGTCACTCACTGTGTAACCGTACAGAGTCAGGGTTTATTCAGCAGGGTAAGGGTCACTCACTGTGTAACCGTACAGAGTCAGTGTTTATTCAGCAGGGTAAGGGTCACTCACTGTGTAACCGTACAGAGTCAGGGTTTATTCAGCAGGGTAAGGGTCACTCACTGTGTCACTGTACAGAGTCAGTGTTTATTCAGCAGGGTAAGGGTCACTCACTGTGTAACCGTACAGAGTCAGGGTTTATTCAGCAGGGTAAGGGTCACTCACTGTGTAACCGTACAGAGTCAGGGTTTATTCAGCAGGGTAAGGGTCACTCACTGTGTAACTGTACAGAGTCAGTGTTTATTCAGCAGGGTAAGGGTCACTCACTGTGTAACCGTACAGAGTGAGGGTTTATTCAGCAGGGTAAGGGTCACTCACTGTGTAACAGTACAGAGTCAGGGTTTATTCAGCAGGGTAAGGGTCACTCACTGTGTAACTGTACAGAGTCAGTGTTTATTCAGCAGGGTAAGGGTCACTCACTGTGTAACCGTACAGAGTCAGGGTTTATTCAGCAGGGTAAGGGTCACTTACTGTGTAACTGTACAGAGTCAGTGTTTATTCAGCAGGGTAAGGGTCACTCACTGTGTAACCGTACAGAGTCAGGGTTTATTCAGCAGGGTAAGGGTCACTCACTGTGTAACTGTACAGAGTCAGTGTTTATTCAGCAGGGTAAGGGTCACTCACTGTGTAACCGTACAGAGTCAGGGTTTATTCAGCAGGGTAAGGGTCACTTACTGTGTAACCGTACAGAGTCAGTGTTTATTCAGCAGGGTAAGGGTCACTCACTGTGTAACCGTACAGAGTCAGTGTTTATTCAGCAGGGTAAGGGTCACTCACTGTGTAACCGTACAGAGTCAGTGTTTATTCAGCAGGGTAAGGGTCACTCACTGTGTAACCGTACAGAGTCAGTGTTTATTCAGCAGGGTAAGGGTCACTCACTGTGTAACCGTACAGAGTCAGTGTTTATTCAGCAGGGTAAGGGTCACTCACTGTGTAACCGTACAGAGTCAGTGTTTATTCAGCAGGGTAAGGGTCACTCACTGTGTAACCGTACAGAGTCAGGGTTTATTCAGCAGGGTAAGGGTCACTCACTGTGTAACCGTACAGAGTCAGGGTTTATTCAGCAGGGTAAGGGTCACTCACTGTGTTACCGTATAGAGTCAGGGTTTATTCATCAGGGTAAGGGTCACTCATTGTGTAACTGTACAGAGTCAGGGTTTATTCATCAGGGTAAGGGTCACTCACTGTGTTACCGTATAGAGCCCGTGTTTAGTCAGCAGGGTAAGGGTCACTCACTGTGTTACCGTATAGAGCCAGTGTTTATTCAGCAGGGTAAGGGTCACTCACTGTGTAACCGTACAGAGTCAGTGTTTATTCAGCAGGGTAAGGGTCACTCACTGTGTAACCGTACCGAGTCAGGGTTTATTCAGCAGGGTAAGGGTCACTCACTGTGTAACCGTACAGAGTCAGTGTTTATTCAGCAGGGTAAGGGTCACTGTGTAACCGTACAGAGTCAGTGTTTATTCAGCAGGGTAAGGGTCACTCACTGTGTAACCGTACAGAGTCAGGGTTTATTCAGCAGGGTAAGGGTCACTCACTGTGTAACCGTACAGAGTCAGTGTTTATTCAGCAGGGTAAGGGTCACTCACTGTGTAACTGTACAGAGTCAGTGTTTATTCAGCAGGGTAAGGGTCACTCACTGTGTAACCGTACAGAGTCAGGGTTTATTCAGCAGGGTAAGGGTCACTCACTGTGTAACCGTACAGAGTCAGGGTTTATTCAGCAGGGTAAGGGTCACTCACTGTGTAACCATACAGAGTCAGTGTTTATTCAGCAGGGTAAGGGTCACTCACTGTGTAACCGTACAGAGTCAGTGTTTATTCAGCAGGGTAAGGGTCACTCACTGTGTAACCGAACAGAGTCAGTGTTTATTCAGCAGGGTAAGGGTCACTCACTGTGTAACTGTACAGAGTCAGTGTTTATTCAGCAGGGTAAGGGTCACTCACTGTGTAACCGTACAGAGTCAGTGTTTATTCAGCAGGGTAAGGGTCACTCACTGTGTAACCGTACAGAGTCAGTGTTTATTCAGCAGGGTAAGGGTTACTCACTGTGTAACCGTACAGAGTCAGGGTTTATTCAGCAGGGTAAGGGTCACTCACTGTGTAACCGTACAGAGTCAGTGTTTATTCAGCAGGGTAAGGGTCACTGTGTAACCGTACAGAGTCAGTGTTTATTCAGCAGGGTAAGGGTCACTCACTGTGTAACCGTACAGAGTCAGGGTTTATTCAGCAGGGTAAGGGTCACTCACTGTGTTACCGTAGAGTCAGTGTTTACTTAGCAGGGTAAGGGTCACTCACTGTGTAACTGTACAGAGTCAGTGTTTATTCAGCAGGGTAAGGGTCACTCACTGTGTAACTGTACAGAGTCAGTGTTTATTCAGCAGGGTAAGGGTCACTCACTGTGTAACTGTACAGAGTCAGTGTTTATACAGCAGGGTAAGGGTCACTCACTGTGTAACTGTACAGAGCCAGTGTTTATTCAGCAGGGTAAGGGTCACTCACTGTGTAACTGTACAGAGTCAGTGTTTATTCAGCAGGGTATGGGTCACTCGCTGTGTAACTGTACAGAGTCAGGGTTTATTCAGCAGGGTAAGGGTCACTCACTGTGTAACTGTACAGAGTCAGTGTATATTCAGCAGGGTAAGGGTCACTCCCTGTGTAACTGTACAGAGTCAGTGTTTATTCAGCACGGTAAGGGTCACTCACTGTGTGACCGTACAGAGTCAGTGTTTATTCAGCAGGGTAAGGGTCACTCACTGTGTTACCGTATAGAGCCAGTGTTTATTCAGCAGGGTAAGGGTCACTCACTCTGTAACCGTACAGAGTCAGGGTTTATTCAGCAGGGTAAGGGTCACTCACTGTGTAACCGTACAGAGTCAGTGTTTATTCAGCAGGGTAAGGGTCACTCACTGTGTAACCGTACAGAGTCAGGGTTTATTCAGCAGGGTAAGGGTCACTCACTGTGTAACCGTACAGAGTCAGTGTTTATTCAGCAGGGTAAGGGTCACTCACTGTGTAACCGTACAGAGTCAGGGTTTATTCAGCAGGGTAAGGGTCACTCACTGTGTAACCGTACAGTGTCAGTGTTTATTCAGCAGGGTAAGGGTCACTCACTGTGTAACCGTACAGAGTCAGTGTTTATTCAGCAGGGTAAGGGTCACTCACTGTGTAACCGTACAGAGTCAGTGTTTATTCAGCAGGGTAAGGGTCACTCACTATGTAACCGTACAGAGTCAGGGTTTATTCAGCAGGGTAAGGGTCACTCACTGTGTAACCGTACAGAGTCAGTGTTTATACAGCAGGGTAAGGGTCATTCACTATGTAACCGTACAGAGTCAGGGTTTATTCAGCAGGGTAAGGGTCACTCACTGTGTAACCGTACAGAGTCAGTGTTTATACAGCAGGGTAAGGGTCACTCACTGTGTAACTGTACAGAGTCAGTGTTTATTCAGCAGGGTAAGGGTCACTCACTGTGTAACCGTACAGAGTCAGTGTTTATTCAGCAGGGTAAGGGTCACTCACTATGTAACCGTACAGAGTCAGGGTTTATTCAGCAGGGTAAGGGTCACTCACTGTGTAACCGTACAGAGTCAGTGTTTATACAGCAGGGTAAGGGTCACTCACTGTGTAACTGTACAGAGTCAGTGTTTATTCAGCAGGGTAAGGGTCACTCACTGTGTAACCGTACAGAGTCAGTGTTTATTCAGCAGGGTAAGGGTCACTCACTGTGTAACCGTACAGAGTCAGTGTTTATTCAGCAGGGTAAGGGTCACTCACTGTGTAACCGTACAGAGTCAGTGTTTATTCAGCAGGGTAAGGGTCACTCACTGTGTAACCGTACAGAGTCAGGGTTTATTCAGCAGGGTAAGGGTCACTCAGTGTGTAACCGTACAGAGTCAGTGTTTATTCAGCAGGGTAAGGGTCACTCACTGTGTAACCGTACAGAGTCAGGGTTTATTCAGCAGGGTAAGGGTCACTCACTGTGTAACCGTACAGAGTCAGTGTTTATTCAGCAGGGTAAGGGTCACTCACTGTGTAACCGTACAGAGTCAGGGTTTATTCAGCAGGGTAAGGGTCACTCACTGTGTAACCGTACAGAGTCAGTGTTTATTCAGCAGGGTAAGGGTCACTCACTGTGTAACCGTACAGAGTCAGTGTTTATTCAGCAGGGTAAGGGTCACTCACTGTGTAACCGTACAGAGTCAGTGTTTATTCAGCAGGGTAAGGGTCACTCACTGTGTAACCGTACAGAGTCAGGGTTTAATCAGCAGGGTAAGGGTCACTCACTGTGTAACCGTACAGAGTCAGTGTTTATTCAGCAGGGTAAGGGTCACTCACTGTGTAACCGTACAGAGTCAGGGTTTATTCAGCAGGGTAAGGGTCACTCACTGTGTAACCGTACAGAGTCAGGGTTTATTCAGCAGGGTTAGGGTCATTCACTGTGTAACCGTACAGAGTCAGGGTTTATTCAGCAGGGTAAGGGTCACTCACTGTGTAACCGTACAGAGTCAGGGTTTATTCAGCAGGGTAAGGGTCACTCACTGTGTAACCGTACAGAGTCAGTGTTTATTCAGCAGGGTAAGGGTCACTCACTGTGTAACCGTACAGAGTCAGGGTTTATTCAGCAGGGTAAGGGTCACTCACTGTGTAACTGTACAGAGTCAGTGTTTATTCAGCAGGGTAAGGGTCACTCACTGTGTAACCGTACAGAGTCAGGGTTTATTCAGCAGGGTAAGGGTCACTCACTGTGTAACCGTACAGAGTCAGTGTTTATTCAGCAGGGTAAGGGTCACTCACTGTGTAACCGTACAGAGTCAGTGTTTATTCAGCAGGGTAAGGGCCACTCACTGTGTAACCGTACAGAGTCAGTGTATATTCAGCAGGGTAAGGGTCACTCACTGTGTAACCGTACAGAGTCAGTGTTTATTCAGCAGGGTAAGGGTCACTCACTGTGTAACTGTACAGAGTCAGGGTTTATTCAGCAGGGTAAGGGTCACTCACTGTGTAACCGTACAGAGTCAGTGTTTATTCAGCAGGGTAAGGGTCACTCACTGTGTAACCGTACAGAGTCAGTGTTTATTCAGCAGGGTAAGGGTCACTCACTGTGTAACCGTACAGAGTCAGGGTTTATTCAGCAGGGTAAGGGTCACTCACTGTGTAACTGTACAGAGTCAGTGTTTATTCAGCAGGGTAAGGGTCACTCACTGTGTAACCGTACAGAGTCAGGGTTTATTCAGCAGGGTAAGGGTCACTCACTGTGTAACCGTACAGAGTCAGGGTTTATTCAGCAGGGTAAGGGTCACTCACTGTGTAACCGTACAGAGTCAGTGTTTATACAGCAGGGTAAGGGTCACTCACTGTGTAACTGTACAGAGTCAGTGTTTATTCAGCAGGGTAAGGGTCACTCACTGTGTAACCGTACAGAGTCAGTGTTTATTCAGCAGGGTAAGGGTCACTCACTGTGTAACCGTACAGAGTCAGTGTTTATTCAGCAGGGTAAGGGTCACTCACTGTGTAACCGTACAGAGTCAGGGTTTATTCAGCAGGGTAAGGGTCACTCACTGTGTCACTGTACAGAGTCAGTGTTTATTCAGCAGGGTAAGGGTCACTCACTGTGTAACCGTACAGAGTCAGGGTTTATTCAGCAGGGTAAGGGTCACTCACTGTGTAACCGTACAGAGTCAGGGTTTATTCAGCAGGGTAAGGGTCACTCACTGTGTAACTGTACAGAGTCAGTGTTTATTCAGCAGGGTAAGGGTCACTCACTGTGTAACCGTACAGAGTGAGGGTTTATTCAGCAGGGTAAGGGTCACTCACTGTGTAACAGTACAGAGTCAGGGTTTATTCAGCAGGGTAAGGGTCACTCACTGTGTAACTGTACAGAGTCAGTGTTTATTCAGCAGGGTAAGGGTCACTCACTGTGTAACCGTACAGAGTCAGGGTTTATTCAGCAGGGTAAGGGTCACTTACTGTGTAACTGTACAGAGTCAGTGTTTATTCAGCAGGGTAAGGGTCACTCACTGTGTAACCGTACAGAGTCAGGGTTTATTCAGCAGGGTAAGGGTCACTCACTGTGTAACTGTACAGAGTCAGTGTTTATTCAGCAGGGTAAGGGTCACTCACTGTGTAACCGTACAGAGTCAGGGTTTATTCAGCAGGGTAAGGGTCACTTACTGTGTAACCGTACAGAGTCAGTGTTTATTCAGCAGGGTAAGGGTCACTCACTGTGTAACCGTACAGAGTCAGTGTTTATTCAGCAGGGTAAGGGTCACTCACTGTGTAACCGTACAGAGTCAGTGTTTATTCAGCAGGGTAAGGGTCACTCACTGTGTAACCGTACAGAGTCAGTGTTTATTCAGCAGGGTAAGGGTCACTCACTGTGTAACCGTACAGAGTCAGTGTTTATTCAGCAGGGTAAGGGTCACTCACTGTGTAACCGTACAGAGTCAGTGTTTATTCAGCAGGGTAAGGGTCACTCACTGTGTAACCGTACAGAGTCAGGGTTTATTCAGCAGGGTAAGGGTCACTCACTGTGTAACCGTACAGAGTCAGGGTTTATTCAGCAGGGTAAGGGTCACTCACTGTGTTACCGTATAGAGTCAGGGTTTATTCATCAGGGTAAGGGTCACTCATTGTGTAACTGTACAGAGTCAGGGTTTATTCATCAGGGTAAGGGTCACTCACTGTGTTACCGTATAGAGCCCGTGTTTAGTCAGCAGGGTAAGGGTCACTCACTGTGTTACCGTATAGAGCCAGTGTTTATTCAGCAGGGTAAGGGTCACTCACTGTGTAACCGTACAGAGTCAGTGTTTATTCAGCAGGGTAAGGGTCACTCACTGTGTAACCGTACCGAGTCAGGGTTTATTCAGCAGGGTAAGGGTCACTCACTGTGTAACCGTACAGAGTCAGTGTTTATTCAGCAGGGTAAGGGTCACTGTGTAACCGTACAGAGTCAGTGTTTATTCAGCAGGGTAAGGGTCACTCACTGTGTAACCGTACAGAGTCAGGGTTTATTCAGCAGGGTAAGGGTCACTCACTGTGTAACCGTACAGAGTCAGTGTTTATTCAGCAGGGTAAGGGTCACTCACTGTGTAACTGTACAGAGTCAGTGTTTATTCAGCAGGGTAAGGGTCACTCACTGTGTAACCGTACAGAGTCAGGGTTTATTCAGCAGGGTAAGGGTCACTCACTGTGTAACCGTACAGAGTCAGGGTTTATTCAGCAGGGTAAGGGTCACTCACTGTGTAACCATACAGAGTCAGTGTTTATTCAGCAGGGTAAGGGTCACTCACTGTGTAACCGTACA
This sequence comes from Chiloscyllium punctatum, assembly GCF_047496795.1. Lineage (NCBI taxonomy): Eukaryota > Metazoa > Chordata > Chondrichthyes > Orectolobiformes > Hemiscylliidae > Chiloscyllium > Chiloscyllium punctatum. The sequence goes on from NC_092769.1 coordinate 74,040,505, forward strand.
GAGTCAGTGTTTATTCAGCAGGGTAAGGGTCACTCACTGTGTAACCGAACAGAGTCAGTGTTTATTCAGCAGGGTAAGGGTCACTCACTGTGTAACTGTACAGAGTCAGTGTTTATTCAGCAGGGTAAGGGTCACTCACTGTGTAACCGTACAGAGTCAGTGTTTATTCAGCAGGGTAAGGGTCACTCACTGTGTAACCGTACAGAGTCAGTGTTTATTCAGCAGGGTAAGGGTTACTCACTGTGTAACCGTACAGAGTCAGGGTTTATTCAGCAGGGTAAGGGTCACTCACTGTGTAACCGTACAGAGTCAGTGTTTATTCAGCAGGGTAAGGGTCACTGTGTAACCGTACAGAGTCAGTGTTTATTCAGCAGGGTAAGGGTCACTCACTGTGTAACCGTACAGAGTCAGGGTTTATTCAGCAGGGTAAGGGTCACTCACTGTGTTACCGTAGAGTCAGTGTTTACTTAGCAGGGTAAGGGTCACTCACTGTGTAACTGTACAGAGTCAGTGTTTATTCAGCAGGGTAAGGGTCACTCACTGTGTAACTGTACAGAGTCAGTGTTTATTCAGCAGGGTAAGGGTCACTCACTGTGTAACTGTACAGAGTCAGTGTTTATACAGCAGGGTAAGGGTCACTCACTGTGTAACTGTACAGAGCCAGTGTTTATTCAGCAGGGTAAGGGTCACTCACTGTGTAACTGTACAGAGTCAGTGTTTATTCAGCAGGGTATGGGTCACTCGCTGTGTAACTGTACAGAGTCAGGGTTTATTCAGCAGGGTAAGGGTCACTCACTGTGTAACTGTACAGAGTCAGTGTATATTCAGCAGGGTAAGGGTCACTCCCTGTGTAACTGTACAGAGTCAGTGTTTATTCAGCACGGTAAGGGTCACTCACTGTGTGACCGTACAGAGTCAGTGTTTATTCAGCAGGGTAAGGGTCACTCACTGTGTTACCGTATAGAGCCAGTGTTTATTCAGCAGGGTAAGGGTCACTCACTCTGTAACCGTACAGAGTCAGGGTTTATTCAGCAGGGTAAGGGTCACTCACTGTGTAACCGTACAGAGTCAGTGTTTATTCAGCAGGGTAAGGGTCACTCACTGTGTAACCGTACAGAGTCAGGGTTTATTCAGCAGGGTAAGGGTCACTCACTGTGTAACCGTACAGAGTCAGTGTTTATTCAGCAGGGTAAGGGTCACTCACTGTGTAACCGTACAGAGTCAGGGTTTATTCAGCAGGGTAAGGGTCACTCACTGTGTAACCGTACAGTGTCAGTGTTTATTCAGCAGGGTAAGGGTCACTCACTGTGTAACCGTACAGAGTCAGTGTTTATTCAGCAGGGTAAGGGTCACTCACTGTGTAACCGTACAGAGTCAGTGTTTATTCAGCAGGGTAAGGGTCACTCACTATGTAACCGTACAGAGTCAGGGTTTATTCAGCAGGGTAAGGGTCACTCACTGTGTAACCGTACAGAGTCAGTGTTTATACAGCAGGGTAAGGGTCATTCACTATGTAACCGTACAGAGTCAGGGTTTATTCAGCAGGGTAAGGGTCACTCACTGTGTAACCGTACAGAGTCAGTGTTTATACAGCAGGGTAAGGGTCACTCACTGTGTAACTGTACAGAGTCAGTGTTTATTCAGCAGGGTAAGGGTCACTCACTGTGTAACCGTACAGAGTCAGTGTTTATTCAGCAGGGTAAGGGTCACTCACTATGTAACCGTACAGAGTCAGGGTTTATTCAGCAGGGTAAGGGTCACTCACTGTGTAACCGTACAGAGTCAGTGTTTATACAGCAGGGTAAGGGTCACTCACTGTGTAACTGTACAGAGTCAGTGTTTATTCAGCAGGGTAAGGGTCACTCACTGTGTAACCGTACAGAGTCAGTGTTTATTCAGCAGGGTAAGGGTCACTCACTGTGTAACCGTACAGAGTCAGTGTTTATTCAGCAGGGTAAGGGTCACTCACTGTGTAACCGTACAGAGTCAGTGTTTATTCAGCAGGGTAAGGGTCACTCACTGTGTAACCGTACAGAGTCAGGGTTTATTCAGCAGGGTAAGGGTCACTCAGTGTGTAACCGTACAGAGTCAGTGTTTATTCAGCAGGGTAAGGGTCACTCACTGTGTAACCGTACAGAGTCAGGGTTTATTCAGCAGGGTAAGGGTCACTCACTGTGTAACCGTACAGAGTCAGTGTTTATTCAGCAGGGTAAGGGTCACTCACTGTGTAACCGTACAGAGTCAGGGTTTATTCAGCAGGGTAAGGGTCACTCACTGTGTAACCGTACAGAGTCAGTGTTTATTCAGCAGGGTAAGGGTCACTCACTGTGTAACCGTACAGAGTCAGTGTTTATTCAGCAGGGTAAGGGTCACTCACTGTGTAACCGTACAGAGTCAGTGTTTATTCAGCAGGGTAAGGGTCACTCACTGTGTAACCGTACAGAGTCAGGGTTTAATCAGCAGGGTAAGGGTCACTCACTGTGTAACCGTACAGAGTCAGTGTTTATTCAGCAGGGTAAGGGTCACTCACTGTGTAACCGTACAGAGTCAGGGTTTATTCAGCAGGGTAAGGGTCACTCACTGTGTAACCGTACAGAGTCAGGGTTTATTCAGCAGGGTTAGGGTCATTCACTGTGTAACCGTACAGAGTCAGGGTTTATTCAGCAGGGTAAGGGTCACTCACTGTGTAACCGTACAGAGTCAGGGTTTATTCAGCAGGGTAAGGGTCACTCACTGTGTAACCGTACAGAGTCAGTGTTTATTCAGCAGGGTAAGGGTCACTCACTGTGTAACCGTACAGAGTCAGGGTTTATTCAGCAGGGTAAGGGTCACTCACTGTGTAACTGTACAGAGTCAGTGTTTATTCAGCAGGGTAAGGGTCACTCACTGTGTAACCGTACAGAGTCAGGGTTTATTCAGCAGGGTAAGGGTCACTCACTGTGTAACCGTACAGAGTCAGTGTTTATTCAGCAGGGTAAGGGTCACTCACTGTGTAACCGTACAGAGTCAGTGTTTATTCAGCAGGGTAAGGGCCACTCACTGTGTAACCGTACAGAGTCAGTGTATATTCAGCAGGGTAAGGGTCACTCACTGTGTAACCGTACAGAGTCAGTGTTTATTCAGCAGGGTAAGGGTCACTCACTGTGTAACTGTACAGAGTCAGGGTTTATTCAGCAGGGTAAGGGTCACTCACTGTGTAACCGTACAGAGTCAGTGTTTATTCAGCAGGGTAAGGGTCACTCACTGTGTAACCGTACAGAGTCAGTGTTTATTCAGCAGGGTAAGGGTCACTCACTGTGTAACCGTACAGAGTCAGGGTTTATTCAGCAGGGTAAGGGTCACTCACTGTGTAACTGTACAGAGTCAGTGTTTATTCAGCAGGGTAAGGGTCACTCACTGTGTAACCGTACAGAGTCAGGGTTTATTCAGCAGGGTAAGGGTCACTCACTGTGTAACCGTACAGAGTCAGGGTTTATTCAGCAGGTTAAGGGTCACTCACTGTGTAACTGTACAGAGTCAGGGTTTATTCAGCAGGGTAAGGGTCACTCACTGTGTAACCGTACAGAGTCAGGGTTTATTCAGCAGGGTAAGGGTCACTCACTGTGTAACCGTACAGAGTCAGGGTTTATTCAGCAGGGTAAGTGTCACTCACTGTGTAACTGTACAGAGTCAGTGTTTATTCAGCAGGGTAAGGGTCACTCACTGTGTAACCGTACAGAGTCAGGGTTTATTCAGCAGGGTAAGGGTCACTCACTGTGTAACCGTACAGAGTCAGGGTTTATTCAGCAGGGTAAGGGTCACTCACTGTGTAACCGTACGGAGTCAGGGTTTATTCAGCAGGGTAAGGGTCACTCACTGTGTAACCGTACAGAGTCAGGGTTTATTCAGCAGGGTAAGGGTCACTCACTGTGTAACCGTACAGAGTCAGTGTTTATTCAGCAGGGTAAGGGTCACTCACTGTGTAACCGTACAGAGTCAGGGTTTATTCAGCAGGGTAAGGGTCACTCACTGTGTCACTGTACAGAGTCAGTGTTTATTCAGCAGGGTAAGGGTCACTCACTGTGTAACCGTACAGAGTCAGGGTTTATTCAGCAGGGTAAGGGTCACTCACTGTGTAACCGTACAGAGTCAGGGTTTATTCAGCAGGGTAAGGGTCACTCACTGTGTAACTGTACAGAGTCAGTGTTTATTCAGCAGGGTAAGGGTCACTCACTGTGTAACCGTACAGAGTGAGGGTTTATTCAGCAGGGTAAGGGTCACTCACTGTGTAACCGTACAGAGTCAGGGTTTATTCAGCAGGGTAAGGGTCACTCACTGTGTAACTGTACAGAGTCAGTGTTTATTCAGCAGGGTAAGGGTCACTCACTGTGTAACCGTACAGAGTCAGGGTTTATTCAGCAGGGTAAGGGTCACTTACTGTGTAACTGTACAGAGTCAGTGTTTATTCAGCAGGGTAAGGGTCACTCACTGTGTAACCGTACAGAGTCAGGGTTTATTCAGCAGGGTAAGGGTCACTCACTGTGTAACTGTACAGAGTCAGTGTTTATTCAGCAGGGTAAGGGTCACTCACTGTGTAACCGTACAGAGTCAGGGTTTATTCAGCAGGGTAAGGGTCACTCACTGTGTTACCGTATAGAGTCAGGGTTTATTCATCAGGGTAAGGGTCACTCATTGTGTAACTGTACAGAGTCAGGGTTTATTCATCAGGGTAAGGGTCACTCACTGTGTTACCGTATAGAGCCCGTGTTTAGTCAGCAGGGTAAGGGTCACTCACTGTGTTACCGTATAGAGCCAGTGTTTATTCAGCAGGGTAAGGGTCACTCACTGTGTAACCGTACAGAGTCAGTGTTTATTCAGCAGGGTAAGGGTCACTCACTGTGTAACCGTACCGAGTCAGGGTTTATTCAGCAGGGTAAGGGTCACTCACTGTGTAACCGTACAGAGTCAGTGTTTATTCAGCAGGGTAAGGGTCACTGTGTAACCGTACAGAGTCAGTGTTTATTCAGCAGGGTAAGGGTCACTCACTGTGTAACCGTACAGAGTCAGGGTTTATTCAGCAGGGTAAGGGTCACTCACTGTGTAACCGTACAGAGTCAGTGTTTATTCAGCAGGGTAAGGGTCACTCACTGTGTAACTGTACAGAGTCAGTGTTTATTCAGCAGGGTAAGGGTCACTCACTGTGTAACCGTACAGAGTCAGGGTTTATTCAGCAGGGTAAGGGTCACTCACTGTGTAACCGTACAGAGTCAGGGTTTATTCAGCAGGGTAAGGGTCACTCACTGTGTAACCATACAGAGTCAGTGTTTATTCAGCAGGGTAAGGGTCACTCACTGTGTAACCGTACAGAGTCAGTGTTTATTCAGCAGGGTAAGGGTCACTCACTGTGTAACCGAACAGAGTCAGTGTTTATTCAGCAGGGTAAGGGTCACTCACTGTGTAACTGTACAGAGTCAGTGTTTATTCAGCAGGGTAAGGGTCACTCACTGTGTAACCGTACAGAGTCAGTGTTTATTCAGCAGGGTAAGGGTCACTCACTGTGTAACCGTACAGAGTCAGTGTTTATTCAGCAGGGTAAGGGTTACTCACTGTGTAACCGTACAGAGTCAGGGTTTATTCAGCAGGGTAAGGGTCACTCACTGTGTAACCGTACAGAGTCAGTGTTTATTCAGCAGGGTAAGGGTCACTGTGTAACCGTACAGAGTCAGTGTTTATTCAGCAGGGTAAGGGTCACTCACTGTGTAACCGTACAGAGTCAGGGTTTATTCAGCAGGGTAAGGGTCACTCACTGTGTTACCGTAGAGTCAGTGTTTACTTAGCAGGGTAAGGGTCACTCACTGTGTAACTGTACAGAGTCAGTGTTTATTCAGCAGGGTAAGGGTCACTCACTGTGTAACTGTACAGAGTCAGTGTTTATTCAGCAGGGTAAGGGTCACTCACTGTGTAACTGTACAGAGTCAGTGTTTATACAGCAGGGTAAGGGTCACTCACTGTGTAACCGTACAGAGTCAGTGTTTATTCAGCAGGGTATGGGTCACTCGCTGTGTAACTGTACAGAGTCAGGGTTTATTCAGCAGGGTAAGGGTCACTCACTGTGTAACTGTACAGAGTCAGTGTATATTCAGCAGGGTAAGGGTCACTCCCTGTGTAACTGTACAGAGTCAGTGTTTATTCAGCACGGTAAGGGTCACTCACTGTGTGACCGTACAGAGTCAGTGTTTATTCAGCAGGGTAAGGGTCACTCACTGTGTTACCGTATAGAGCCAGTGTTTATTCAGCAGGGTAAGGGTCACTCACTCTGTAACCGTACAGAGTCAGGGTTTATTCAGCAGGGTAAGGGTCACTCACTGTGTAACCGTACAGAGTCAGTGTTTATTCAGCAGGGTAAGGGTCACTCACTGTGTAACCGTACAGAGTCAGGGTTTATTCAGCAGGGTAAGGGTCACTCACTGTGTAACCGTACAGAGTCAGTGTTTATTCAGCAGGGTAAGGGTCACTCACTGTGTAACCGTACAGAGTCAGGGTTTATTCAGCAGGGTAAGGGTCACTCACTGTGTAACCGTACAGTGTCAGTGTTTATTCAGCAGGGTAAGGGTCACTCACTGTGTAACCGTACAGAGTCAGTGTTTATTCAGCAGGGTAAGGGTCACTCACTGTGTAACCGTACAGAGTCAGTGTTTATTCAGCAGGGTAAGGGTCACTCACTATGTAACCGTACAGAGTCAGGGTTTATTCAGCAGGGTAAGGGTCACTCACTGTGTAACCGTACAGAGTCAGTGTTTATACAGCAGGGTAAGGGTCACTCACTGTGTAACCGTACAGAGTCAGTGTTTATTCAGCAGGGTAAGGGTCACTCACTGTGTGACCGTACAGAGTCAGGGTTTATTCAGCAGGGTAAGGGTCACTCACTGTGTAACCGTACAGAGTCAGTGTTTATTCAGCAGGGTAAGGGTCACTCACTGTGTAACCGTACAGAGTCAGGGTTTATTCAGCAGGGTAAGGGTCACTCACTGTGTAACCGTACAGAGTCAGTGTTTATTCAGCAGGGTAAGGGTCACTCACTGTGTAACTGTACAGAGTCAGTGTTTATTCAGCAGGGTAAGGGTCACTCACTGTGTAACCGTACACAGTCAGGGTTTATTCAGCAGGGTAAGGGTCACTTACTGTGTAACTGTACAGAGTCAGTGTTTATTCAGCAGGGTAAGGGTCACTCACTGTGTAACCGTACAGAGTCAGGGTTTATTCAGCAGGGTAAGGGTCACTCACTGTGTAACTGTACAGAGTCAGTGTTTATTCAGCAGGGTAAGGGTCACTCACTGTGTAACCGTACAGAGTCAGGGTTTATTCAGCAGGGTAAGGGTCACTTACTGTGTAACTGTACAGAGTCAGTGTTTATTCAGCATTGTAAGGGTCACTCACTGTGTAATTGTACAGAGTCAGTGTTTATTCAGCAGGGTAAGGGTCACTCACTGTGTAACTGTACAGAGTCAGTGTTTATTCAGCAGGGTAAGGGTCACTCACTGTGTAACTGTACAGAGTCAGTGTTTATTCAGCAGGGTAAGGGTCACTCACTGTGTAACTGTACAGAGTCAGTGTTTATTCAGCAGGGTAAGGGTCACTCACTGTGTAACCGTACAGAGTCAGGGTTTATTCAGCAGGGTAAGGGTCACTCACTGTGTAACTGTACAGAGTCAGTGTTTATTCAGCAGGGTAAGGGTCACTTACTGTGTAACCGTACAGAGTCAGGGTTTATTCAGCAGGGTAAGGGTCACTTACTGTGTAACTGTACAGAGTCAGTGTTTATTCAGGAGGGTAAGGGTCACTCACTGTGTAACCGTACAGAGTCAGGGTTTATTCAGCAGGGTAAGGGTCACTCACTGTGTAACAGTACAGAGTCAGTGTTTATTCAGCAGGGTAAGGGTCACTTACTGTGTAACCGTACAGAGTCAGGGTTTATTCAGCAGGGTAAGGGTCACTCACTGTGTAACCGTACAGAGTCAGGGTTTATTCAGCAGGGTAAGGGTCACTCACTGTGTAACCGTACAGAGTCAGGGTTTATTCAGCAGGGTAAGGGTCACTCACTGTGTAACCGTACAGAGTCAGTGTTTATTCAGCAGGGTAAGGGTCACTCACTGTGTAACCGTACAGAGTCAGTGTTTATTCAGCAGGGTAAGGGTCACTCACTGTGTAACCGTACAGAGTCAGTGTTTATTCAGCAGGGTAAGGGTCACTCACTGTGTAACTGTACAGAGTCAGTGTTTATTCAGCAGGGTAAGGGTCACTCACTGTGTAACCGTACAGAGTCAGTGTTTATTCAGCAGGGTAAGGGTCACTCACTGTGTAACCGTACAGAGTCAGTGTTTATTCAGCAGGGTAAGGGTCACTCACTGTGTAACCGTACAGAGTCAGGGTTTATTCAGCAGGGTAAGGGTCACTCACTGTGTTACCGTATAGAGTCAGGGTTTATTCATCAGGGTAAGGGTCACTCATTGTGTAACTGTACAGAGTCAGGGTTTATTCATCAGGGTAATGGTCACTCACTGTGTAACCGTACAGAGTCAGTGTTTATTCAGCAGGGTAAGGGTCACTCACTGTGTAACCGTACAGAGTCAGTGTTTATTCAGCAGGGTAAGGGTCACTCACTGTGTAACCGTACAGAGTCAGTGTTTATTCAGCAGGGTAAGGGTCACTCACTGTGTAACCGTACAGAGTCAGTGTTTATTCAGCAGGGTAAGGGTCACTCACTGTGTAACCGTACAGAGTCAGTGTTTATTCAGCAGGGTAAGGGTCACTCACTGTGTAACCGTACAGAGTCAGTGTTTATTCAGCAGGGTAAGGGTCACTCACTGTGTAACCGTACAGAGTCAGTGTTTATTCAGCAGGGTAAGGGTCACTCACTGTGTAACCGTACAGAGTCAGGGTTTATTCAGCAGGGTAAGGGTCACTCACTGTGTTACCGTATAGAGTCAGGGTTTATTCATCAGGGTAAGGGTCACTCATTGTGTAACTGTACAGAGTCAGGGTTTATTCATCAGGGTAAGGGTCACTCACTGTGTAACCGTACAGAGTCAGTGTTTATTCAGCAGGGTAAGGGTCACTCACTGTGTAACCGTACAGAGTCAGTGTTTATTCAGCAGGGTAAGGGTCACTCACTGTGTAACCGTACAGAGTCAGTGTTTATTCAGCAGGGTAAGGGTCACTCACTGTGTAACCGTACAGAGTCAGTGTTTATTCAGCAGGGTAAGGGTCACTCACTGTGTAACCGTACAGAGTCAGTGTTTATTCAGCAGGGTAAGGGTCACTCACTGTGTAACCGTACAGAGTCAGGGTTTATTCAGCAGGGTAAGGGTCACTCACTGTGTTACCGTACAGAGTCAGGGTTTATTCAGCAGGGTAAGGGTCACTCACTGTGTTACCGTATAGAGTCAGGGTTTATTCATCAGGGTAAGGGTCACTTATTGTGTAACTGTACAGAGTCAGGGTTTATTCATCAGGGTAAGGGTCACTCACTGTGTAACCGTACCGAGTCAGGGTTTATTCAGCAGTGTAAGGGTCACTCACTGTGTAACCGTACAGAGTCAGTGTTTATTCGGCAGGGTAAGGGTCACTCACTGTGTAACCGTACCGAGTCAGGGTTTATTCAGCAGGGTAAGGGTCACTCACTGTGTAACTGTACAGAGTCAGTGTTTAGTCAGCAGGGTAAGGGTCACTCACTGTGTAACCGTACAGAGTCAGTGTTTATTCAGCAGGGTAAGGGTCACTCACTGTGTAACCGTACCGAGTCAGGGTTTATTCAGCAGGGTAAGGGTCACTCACTGTGTAACTGTACAGAGTCAGTGTTTAGTCAGCAGGGTAAGGGTCACTCACTGTGTAACCGTACAGAGTCAGTGTTTATTCAGCAGGGTAAGGGTCACTCACTGTGTAACTGTACAGAGTCAGTGTTTATTCAGCAGGGTAAGGGTCACTCACTGTGTAACCGTACAGAGTCAGTGTTTATTCAGCAGGGTAAGGGTCACTCACTGTGTAACCGTACAGAGTCAGGGTTTATTCAGCAGGGTAAGGGTCACTCACTGTGTAACCGTACAGAGTCAGGGTTTATTCAGCAGGGTAAGGGTCACTCACTGTGTAACCGTACAGAGTCAGTGTTTATTCAGCAGGGTAAGGGTCACTCACTGTGTAACCGTACCGAGTCAGGGTTTATTCAGCAGGGTAAGGGTCACTCACTGTGTAACTGTACAAAGTCAGTGTTTAGTCAGCAGGGTAAGGGTCACTCACTGTGTAACCGTACAGAGTCAGTGTTTATTCAGCAGGGTAAGGGTCACTCACTGTGTAACCGTACAGAGTCAGTGTTTATTCAGCAGGGTAAGGGTCACTCACTGTGTAACCGTACAGAGTCAGGGTTTATTCAGCAGGGTAAGGGTCACTCACTGTGTTACCGTATAGAGTCAGGGTTTATTCATCAGGGTAAGGGTCACTCATTGTGTAACTGTACAGAGTCAGGGTTTATTCATCAGGGTAAGGGTCACTCACTGTGTTACCGTATAGAGCCCGTGTTTAGTCAGCAGGGTAAGGGTCACTCACTGTGTTACCGTATAGAGCCAGTGTTTATTCAGCAGGGTAAGGGTCACTCACTGTGTAACCGTACAGAGTCAGTGTTTATTCAGCAGGGTAAGGGTCACTCACTGTGTAACCGTACAGAGTCAGGGTTTATTCAGCAGGGTAAGGGTCACTCACTGTGTAACCGTACAGAGTCAGGGTTTATTCAGCAGGGTAAGGGTCACTCACTGTGTAACCGTACAGAGTCAGTGTTTATTCAGCAGGGTAAGGGTCACTCACTGTGTAACCGTACCGAGTCAGGGTTTATTCAGCAGGGTAAGGGTCACTCACTGTGTAACCGTACAGAGTCAGTGTTTATTCAGCAGGCTAAGGGTCACTGTGTAACCGTACAGAGTCAGGGTTTATTCAGCAGGGTAAGGGTCACTCACTGTGTAACCGTACAGAGTCAGGGTTTATTCAGCAGGGTAAGGGTCACTCACTGTGTAACCGTACAGAGTCAGTGTTTATTCAGCAGGGTAAGGGTCACTCACTGTGTAACCGTACAGAGTCAGTGTTTATTCAGCAGGGTAAGGGTCACTCACTCTGTAACCGTACTGAGTCAGGGTTTATTCAGCAGGGTAAGGGTCACTCACTGTGTAACCGTACAGAGTCAGGGTTTATTCAGCAGGGTAAGGGTCACTCACTGTGTAACCGTACAGAGTCAGTGTTTATTCAGCAGGGTAAGGGTCACTCACTGTGTAACCGTACAGAGTCAGTGTTTATTCAGCAGGGTAAGGGTCACTCACTGTGTAACCGAACAGAGTCAGTGTTTATTCAGCAGGGTAAGGGTCACTCACTGTGTAACTGTACAGAGTCAGTGTTTATTCAGCAGGGTAAGGGTCACTCACTGTGTAACCGTACAGAGTCAGTGTTTATTCAGCAGGGTAAGGGTCACTCACTGTGTAACCGTACAGAGTCAGTGTTTATTCAGCAGGGTAAGGGTCACTCACTGTGTAACCGTACAGAGTCAGGGTTTATTCAGCAGGGTAAGGGTCACTCACTGTGTAACCGTACAGAGTCAGTGTTTATTCAGCAGGGTAAGGGTCACTCACTGTGTAACCGTACAGAGTCAGTGTTTATTCAGCAGGGTAAGGGTCACTCACTGTGTAACCGTACAGAGTCAGTGTTTATTCAGCAGGGTAAGGGTCACTCACTGTGTAACCGTACAGAGTCAGGGTTTATTCAGCAGGGTAAGGGTCACTCACTGTGTTACCGTAGAGTCAGTGTTTATTTAGCAGGGTAAGGGTCACTCACTGTGTAACTGTACAGAGTCAGTGTTTATTCAGCAGGGTAAGGGTCACTCACTGTGTAACTGTACAGAGTCAGTGTTTATTCAGCAGGGTAAGGGTCACTCACTGTGTAACTGTACAGAGTCAGTGTTTATACAGCAGGGTAAGGGTCACTCACTGTGTAACTGTACAGAGCCAGTGTTTATTCAGCAGGGTAAGGGTCACTCACTGTGTAACTGTACAGAGTCAGTGTTTATTCAGCAGGGTATGGGTCACTCGCTGTGTAACTGTACAGAGTCAGGGTTTATTCAGCAGGGTAAGGGTCACTCACTGTGTAACTGTACAGAGTCAGTGTATATTCAGCAGGGTAAGGGTCACTCCCTGTGTAACTGTACAGAGTCAGTGTTTATTCAGCACGGTAAGGGTCACTCACTCTGTAACCGTACAGAGTCAGGGTTTATTCAGCAGGGTAAGGGTCACTCACTGTGTAACTGTACAGAGTCAGTGTTTATTCAGCAGGGTAAGGGTCACTCACTGTGTAACCGTACAGAGTCAGGGTTTATTCAGCAGGGTAAGGGTCACTCACTGCGTAACCGTACAGAGTCAGTGTTTATTCAGCAGGGTAAGGGTCACTCACTGCGTAACCGTACAGAGTCAGTGTTTATTCAGCAGGGTAAGGGTCACTCACTGTGTAACCGTACAGAGCCAGTGTTTATTCAGCAGGGTAAGGGTCACTCACTGTGTAACTGTACAGAGTCAGTGTTTATTCAGCAGGGTATGGGTCACTCGCTGTGTAACTGTACAGAGTCACGGTTTATTCAGTAGAGTATGGGTCACTCACTGTGTAACCGTACAGAGTCATGGTTTATTCAGCAGGGTAAGGGTCACTCACTGTGTAACTGTACAGAGTCAGTGTATATTCAGCAGGGTAAGGGTCACTCACTGTGTAACCGTACAGAGTCAGGGTTTATTCAGCAGGGTAAGGGTCACTCACTGTGTAACCGTACAGAGTCAGTGTTTATTCAGCAGGGTAAGGGTCACTCACTGTGTAACTGTACAGAGTCAGTGTTTATTCAGCAGGGTAAGGGTCACTCCCTGTGTAACTGTACAGAGTCAGTGTTTATTCAGCAGGGTAAGGGTCACTCACTGTGTAACCGTACAGAGTCAGTGTTTATTCAGCAGTATAAAGGTCACTCGCTATGCACGTTGCCAGACCACCTTAAACATTCTTTCGCAGGCAGCCTAGACCGTAAATTTGCTCTTTGTTTCGCTAAGTGTCCAGTGAGAATTACCCGGTGTGCGGTAGCTGGGTTGACTTTTGGGTTTTACAACAGTGAAAAATCTATTCACAAAATTAGAGAACTGTACGCAAAGAACAGAATATAGAATATCCACAGAACTCAGTCTATCCAAACTCGACTTAATTATGCTGTTGTGAAAATACACAGCAGTCCCAATAACCAAATCCCCTTAAACACAGTGATAATGAAACAAAGGATTATGGGTCGAAGTCAGAAGGGCAGAAGGAGAGAGAGTCCAGCAGTCTGTTTCCACACGGTCCATGCTGAACTGACTCAAACAGGACTTCAGCTCCCCTTACTGACCACTCCCCTTTCATTGTACTTCTAAAATATGCAAGCTTTGGCCTAAAGTCTCACCTGTTTCTGTAAAAACGTGAAGGCCTCCCGAAACCCTTTTCATCTCCGTACCAAACCCAGCCATTTCGGAGCCCGGCCTGTTTATGACCCCTTTGAAAAGCCCCAAGGACACACTGTCGTTGAGAAAAAGAACACACCTCCCCTCTGAAAGAAACATGAAGTATCAATTTCAAAAAAAAATTGGTTATTACTCTAAAACACACAAATACACGACACTGAGTATTCACATGCAAACGTGCACAACCATGTTCGAACTCAGGCCATGACACACCCACCGCTGAACGCCCCTGTATCACACACAAGTCTCGGTAACGCATCGGCAATCACGTTTTCGCAACCTGCCACATGCACCATTGTCAAGTTGAATGGCAGCAAACTGAATGGGCGGCACGGTGGCTCAGTGGTTAGCCCTGCTGCCTCACAGCGCCAGGGACCCGGGTTCAATTCCCACCTCGGGCAACTGTGTGTGTGGAGTTTGCACATTCCCCCCCCGTGTCTGCGTGGGTGTGCTCTAGTTTCCTCCCACAGTCACAGAGATGTGCAGGTTAGGTGAATTAGCCATGCTAAATTGCCCGTCGTGTTAGGTGCATTCGTCGGGGGTAAATGCAGGGGAATGAGTTTGGGTGGGGTGCTCTTCGGAGGGTCGGTGTGGACTTGTTGGGCTGAAGGGCCTGTTTCCACACTAAAACAAGCACCATCTAAACAGTCTGGTATTTTTGTCCTTCAATTTCTCCACAAATGTCAATGGGTTGTGGTCAGTGTGTGTGATCGTCTCAGATGTGTTGCTGGCAATATAGACACTGTCGCGCCAACAACAAGCTCAAAGTCTCTTTCTTCACCATTGAATATTTCTGTTGATGAACGTTCAGCTTCCTGGAAAAAATCCCGAAGGGTCTTTCTGTTCCCTCATCATCCCTGTGTCAGGAGCACCACACTGACACTCACATCACAGGCATCAATAGCCATCTTGAAAAGCTTTGTCTAATCCCTTGTGGCTAATACTGGGGCAGTGGTTAACACAGTTTTTAGGCTATCAAATGCCTTTTGACAGTCCACTGAAACTACTTGCTCTTTTTTAACAATTCGGTGAGGGGAGCAGTCACACTGCTGCGAAAGTTTGGCACAAACGTTCGGTAAAATCCACTTGACTCCAGGAGAACCGTAGTGCTCCTCTTTTCGTCCACGGTGTGGAAAATTCCCCAATTATGTTCATTTTCGCATCCCGTGGGGCTATTTGTCCGTGTGCAATAACGTGGCCCGGGAAGGGTTTTGGCAAATTCGCTTTTCGCCAGGTTTACCACCAAGCCTGCCTTCCAAAGTCATAGAGTCATAGAGATGTACAGCACAGAAACAGACCCTTCGGTCTGACCCGTCCATGCTGACCTAGATATCCCAACCCAATCTCGACCCACCTGCTAGTACCCGGCCCATATCCCTCCAAACCCTTCCTATTCATATACCCATCCAAATGCCTCTTAAATGTTGCAATTGTACCAGCCTCCACCACTTCCTCTGGCAGCTCATTCCATACACGTACCACCCTCTGTGTGAAAAAGTTGCCCCTTAGGTCTCTTTTATATCTTTCCCTTCTTGCCCTAAACCTATGCCCTCTAGTTCTGGACTCCCCCAACTCAGGGAAAAGACCTTGTCTATTTATCCTATCCATGCCCCTCATGATTTTATAAACCTCTATAAGGTCACCCCTCAGCCTCCGACGCTCCAGGGAAAACAGCCCCAGCCTGTTCAGCCTCTCCCTTTAGCACAAACCCTCCAACCCCGGCAACATCCTTGTAAATCTTTTCTGAACCCTTTCAAGTCATTCAACAAGCCTGATAAATGCTGTAAATGTTCCTTCCATGAGTGATTCAAAACCAATATACACCACACCGTTGGGTAATCAGGCAATGACCTAATTAGTCAGTCTCTGAAATGTGGTCGGAGTGTTTTTCATACCAAACAGTATAACTTTGAATTGATATAGTCGATTTGGCGTTACGAAAGCTGAAATTGCCTTTGCTCTCTCTGACGGAGGTACCTGTCAGTAGCCTCTGAGCAAGACCAACTTAGAAATGCAAGCTGCTTGTCCCACTTTTCCAACGCAGTCCTCCAACTGTGGAATTGGATATACATCAGTCTTTGTTAACGGTGTTGACTTTGCGATAGTCCACAGATAACCGTTGGGTGCCATCTGGCTTTGGCACCATAACTATGGGTGAGCTCCAGTCACTGTAACTTCCTGTCTGGAGTCCTTACCAAGTAGTTCACCTCACTCAATTTCCTCTTGATTTGATAAAGTCCACTAAACCTTGCATTTCACGGTTCTCCTGTTACTGAAAGTATCCCCAATAGCAAAATTGCAAATTTGTGATTTCTTATCCACTTCCTGTTTCATCGTATACTGTGATGCTTTTCAATGCTGCCTAGCCAACTCTCCAGCTCGATTTAATTGTTCTCTGAAATTTGACAGAGAGTCCAAATGGGTGGCTTCTGAATTCTGACTTATTGATTTCTCTTCAAACAATTTTGACGGTCCTCTGACTACGTGCCCAAAAATTGATTCCAATGGACGGAATTTGGTCGATTCGTTCGGTACATCTCTGATTGCAAAAAAATACAGGTGGAGCTCCCTTATCCCAATCACCTGGATAATCCTGACTAAAAACCCTCAACATGGTCTTTAGTGCTTGATGCCATCTCTCTCCTGCTCCCTGCGATCCCGGATGGTACGCAGTAGATTTGAATTGTTTTATTCCCAAGCAATCCATAACCTCCTTGAATAGTTTGGGTGTGAAGTTTGACCCTTGATCTGACTGGATCTCTATGGGTAGTCCATATCTTGTAAAAAAAAATAAGTATTTCTTCTTCAACCCTTTTAGCGTAATGGGGTTGCCTCTGGAAATCTAGTTGATTCATCCATTACTGTCAATAAATATTTATTCCCACTTTTCGTTTGAGGTAGGGGACCTACGCAAGACTCTTGTGAAAGGTTCCTCAAGTGCTGGAATAGATATCAAAGGTGCAGGTTTTATTACAGCCTGGGGGTTTCCGATTCGCTGACATGTGTGGCAAAATTCAACCACATCCTTGTGTAGTCCAGGCAAGTAAAAATGTCTTTGTACTTTTAGCCTGTGTTTTCCTCACCCCTAAATAATATCCAAGTAGTAAGTCAAGTGCCACTCCTTTCTGTACCCTAATGGCAAAACAATCTGATGAACTTCTGCCCACTTCTCATCTGCTCGATTGTGTGATGGTCCCCATTTCGTCATTAAGGCATGAATTGTTAAGTAATAACACACAGGGATCCCATTCCCTGTATATGCCTTTTGATTCAACTGCTTAAAGTTCTCATACTTCTGCTGCAACTCAAGAAGCGTAGCAGAGCTCAAGATCCTCGCATGTTTACCTATTTGCTCCTGCTCAGTCACACTTATCTGATCAAAAACAGTCTCTGATAATGATTTGGAGATGCCGGTGTTGGACTGGGGTGTACAAAGTTAAAAGTCACACAACACCAGGTTTTAATCCAACAGGTTTATTTGGAGGCACTAGCTTTTGGAGTGCTGCTCCTTCATCGGGTGGTTTAGATTAGATTACATTATAGCATGGAAACAGGCCTTTCGGCCCAACAAGTCCACACCGACCCGCTGAAGCGCAACCCACCCATACCCCTACATCTACCCCTTACCTAACACTACGGGCAATTTAGCATGGCCAATCCACCCTGACCTGCGCATCTTTGGACTGTGGGTGGAAACCGGAGCACCCGGAGGAAGCCCACGCAGACACGGGGAGAATGTGCAAACTCCACACAGTCAGTCACCTGAGTCGGGAATTGAACCTGGGTCTCTGGCGCTGTGATGCAGCAATTGTGGAGGATAAGATCATAAGACACACTCTATAGCAAAAGTTTACAGCGTGATGTAACTGAAATTACATATTGAAAAAGAGCTGGATTGTTTGTTAAGCCTCTCATCTTTTAGAATGACCATGTTGGTTTCAGTTTTTTCCTGTGTAAATCCCAGAACTTTTTTAAAAGTTACATTTTCAAGTGAACTTTAACAATAGGTGCCATGTCGGCCCAGATTATGCAATGAAGGTGTGAGGTGCCCTGTGTGAGGCTGTTTGTGCCCCAAGGTTCAGACTGATTCTAATCTAAAAAAAGAGATTTACAGAATCTTATGTGGATTCATGCAGTTTTTGAACAAAATAAAATGTAATTCTGCAAGTACAAATTCACCCCACAAAATTATGTGTGTGCTCGTGTACATGTGGGTGTGTATGTGTGTGGGGTTATGAGTGTCTATGACAGAGTGTGTGTATGTGTATGTGTGTGAGTGTAAAGGGGTATAAGTCTAGGGTGTAGGTTTGCTCACTGAGCTGTAGGTTTGATATCCAGACGTTTCATTACCTGACCAGGTAACATCATCAGTGGCGACCTCCAAGTGAAGCAAAGCTGTTGTCTCCTGCTTTCTATTTATATCTTTCTCCTGGATGGGGTTCCTGGGGTTTGTTGTGATGTCATTTCCTGTTCGTTTTCTGAGGGGTTGATAGAAGGCATCTAGATCTATGCGTTTGTTTATGGCGTTGTGGTTGGAGTGCCAGGCCTCTAGGAATTCCCTGGCATGTCATTGCTTAGCCTGTCCCAGGATAGATGTGTTGTCCCAGTCGAAATGGTGGTTTTTTTCATCCGTGTGTGGGGATACGAGGGAGAGAGGGTCGTGTCTTTTTGTGGCTAGCTGGTGTTCGTGTATCCTGGTGGCTAACTTTCTTCCTGTTTGTCCTACGTAGTGTTTGTGGGTATACGTCTGTGAGAGGGTGTGTGTGTGGATGTGTGTGTGGGTGTGTATGTGTTAGTGTATGTGAGAGAGCCTTGTGTATGAGAGTCTGTGTGAGTGTATGGATCTATAGGGGTGTATGTGTGTGTGTGCGTGTGTGTGTAGTGCAGTGGGGTCACCTGTAGTGTGACATGAACCCGAGGTCCTGGTTGAGGCCATTCCCACGGGGACCGAACTTGGCTATCAGCCTCTGCTCAGCCACTTTGCATTGTTGCCTATCCCAAAGTCTGCCTCGGAGGATGGTCACCCGAAGGTCCGAGGTCGAATGTCCTGGACCGCTGAAGTGTTCCCCAACTGGGAGGGAACACTCCTGTCTGGTGATTGTTGTGTGGTGTCCACTATCCATCACCGTAGTCCCCGTTCGGTCTCGCCAATGTACCATGCGTCAGGGCATCCTTGCCTGCAACGTATGAGATAGACAACGTTGGCTGGGTCACATGAGTACCTGCCACATACATGGTGGGTGGTGTCCCCACACGTGTAATGGTGGTATCCATGTCCACACTCTGACACGTCTTGCAGAGTCCGCCATGACAGGGTTGTACGTGGGGAAGATTAGATTACTTACATTAGATTAGATTACTTACAGTGTGGAAATAGGCCCTTCGGCCCAACAAGTCCACACCGCCCCGCCGAAGAAGGTCTCTGATAATGCCATTCCAGCTCCTTACCTGTGCCTTTTGATCTCTCCTGCTTCAACTTGTGACTCTGTGATCTCGTTACTACAAAATCAGGGAGGATTCCTAAATAAGACTCCTGCAGTGCTTCGGCTGCTTGAGTCTCCACTGGCTTTTCAACTAGAGTAGGCAGCACGCCTACCGGTGAATCAGCTATATCATTTGCAAGGACAATTTGTATTCCTGGAGCTGAGTTTGTCCAGTACTCCTCCCACAAATTCTCCACTCTTTCCTGGACACTCCAGCCTCACTTTACATAAGTATCTTCCCATGAATTCCTGTTACCAGTACCTTTTCTGGCAATAGTCCCTCAGGATTGCATAACTTCATCCTTCAGCATTACAGACCAAGATGATCCTGTGTCCCTTAATATTGTAACCTCTTTACCTGCTACTCCTGACCTATGTGAATAACCTTTACTCTTGCAGGTATATTTTTAAAGCAGATCTGGCATTTCCTCCTTAATCAACGTCTGATCAGCTTCTACACTCTGATGTTGCTTTCTAGCGTCCTTTGGGCTTTCTGTTACCATGCCAACAAAACTCCTGGGCTTGTCCAGTTTTCCTACATCTGGCTTTCTCCAGCAGGATGAGCGTCACTCGCTGTGTAACTGTACCGAATCAATGTTTATTCAGCAGGGTAAGGGTCATGAACTGTGTAAATGTACAGGGAGGGAGCGAGAGATCAGTGGGTGGGGTGAAATAGGGTTGAGGATGTGGGGTTGACAAGTGGTGGAGTGAATGATGGGAAAATAAGAGATGAATTTGAGTGGAAAGGGGGTGGAATGAGGGAAGGGGGAAATGAGGGGAAGGGGCAATGAGGGTGTTTGTGGAACTGAGGGGGTCGGGGAATTGTGGAGACGGGGACAATGGGGGAGT
Organism: Chiloscyllium punctatum; assembly: GCF_047496795.1. Classification (NCBI taxonomy): domain Eukaryota; kingdom Metazoa; phylum Chordata; class Chondrichthyes; order Orectolobiformes; family Hemiscylliidae; genus Chiloscyllium; species Chiloscyllium punctatum. The sequence goes on from NC_092769.1 coordinate 74,060,375, forward strand.
TGGGGGAATGGAGGTTTTTTGGGGGAATGGGGTTGTATGGAGGAAAGGGGAAGGGGAGAATGGGGGGTGTTTAGGGGAATATGGGGCATATGAGGGAATGGTGGGAAAGGAGGGATTTGGTCTTTACGGAGTGAGGGGGGAATGACGGGAAAGGGGGGATTTGGGGTTTACAGGAGTGAGGGGGAATGACAGGAAAGGGGGAATTTGGGGTTTACGGGAGTGAGAGGGAATGGTGGTAAAGGGGGGATTTGGGGTTTACGGGAGTGAGGGGGAATGATGGGAAAGGGGGGATTTGGGGTTTACGGGAGTGAGGGGGGAATGATGGGAAAGGGGGGATTTGGGGTTTACGGGAGTGAGGGGGAATGATGGTAAAGGGGGAATTTGGGGTTTACAGGAGTGAGGGGGGAATGATGGGAAAGGGGGGATTTGGGGTTTACGGGAGTGAGGGGGAATGACAGGAAAGGGGGAATTTGGGGTTTACAGGAATGAGAGGGAATGGTGGTAAAGGGGGGATTTGGGGTTTACGGGAGTGAGGGGGGAATGACGGGAAAGGGGGTGTTTGGGGAATGAGGGGAAAGGAGGATTCGGGAGGGTTTGGGGGAATGTAAAGATGGGGGGGGATGTGGGAAAAGGGTGAATGAGGGGGTTTTGTGGCAGTGGGGGGGATATGTTGGGGGTGATGGGGTATGACGGGGGAAGGTGGGGGTTGGGGAGAATGAAGGGGAGTGTTGGTGATGGCAATGGGCACCGAGCCAAAGGGGGGGGGGGGGAGAGAAATAGGCCAGGACCAGGCAGGGGGCGGGGTTGAGGGAAGGGGCGGGGTTGAGGGAAGGGGCAAGGTTGAGGGAAGGGGCGGAGTTTAGATAAGGGGCGGAGTTTAGATTAGGGGCGGAGTTTAGATTAGGGGCAGGGTTTCAATGCGGGGCGGGACGGATCGAGGAGGCGGGGTTTAGGTAAGGGGCGGGTCTAGGAGGCGGGGTTTAGGGAAGGGGAGGATCCAGGAGGCGGGGTTTAGGGAAGGGGCGGGGTTTACACTGTGGGGGTGGGGTTAGGAGTGGGCGGGGTTTGAGGGCCGGTCTGGGAGAGGGGGTAGTTAGCAGAAGGGGCGGGGTTTATGTGTGGGAAGGATCTGCTTCCGGTTCCGGGTGGTTTCTATGGAGACGGAGGGGCGGGGCCTCAGGTCAGGAACCTGCAGAAAAAGTGTGAAAGAGAGAGATGGAGGGAGTGTGAGACAGAGAGTAAGAGAGAGAGAGAGAGAGAGAGAGAGAGATAGAGATGAGTGTGAGTGAGAGAGTGAGGGACGGATAGATAGAGGGAGAGAGTGTGAGAGTGAGGGACGGATAGATAGAGGGAGAGAGTGTGAGAGTGAGGGACGGATAGATAGAGGGAGAGAGTGTGAGAGTGAGGGACGGATAGATAGAGGGAGAGAGTGTGAGAGTGAGGGACGGATAGATAGAGGGAGAGAGTGTGAGAGTGAGGGACGGATAGATAGAGGGAGAGAGTGAGAGAGTGAGGGACGGATAGATAGAGGGAGAGAGTGTGAGAGTGAGGGACGGATAGATAGAGGGAGAGAGTGTGAGAGTGAGGGACGGATAGATAGAGGGAGAGAGTGTGAGAGTGAGGGACGGATAGATAGAGGGAGAGAGTGTGAGAGTGAGGGACGGATAGATAGATAGAGGGAGAGAGTGTGAGAGTGAGGGACGGATAGATAGAGGGAGAGAGTGTGAGAGTGAGGGACGGATAGATAGAGGGAGAGAGTGTGAGAGTGAGGGACGGATAGATAGAGGGAGAGAGTGTGAGAGTGAGGGACGGATAGATAGAGGGAGAGAGTGAGAGTGAGGGATGGATAGATAGATAGAGGGAGAGAGTGTGAGAGTGAGGGACGGATAGATAGAGGGAGAGAGTGTGAGAGTGAGGGACGGATAGATAGAGGGAGAGAGTGTGAGAGTGAGGGACGGATAGATACAGGGAGAGAGTGTGAGAGTGAGGGACGGATAGATACAGGGAGAGAGTGTGAGAGTGAGGGACGGATAGATAGATAGAGGGAGAGAGTGTGAGAGTGAGGGACGGATAGATACAGGGAGAGAGTGTGAGAGTGAGGGATGGATAGATAGATAGAGGGAGAGAGTGTGAGAGTGAGGGACGGATAGATAGAGGGAGAGAGTGTGAGAGTGAGGGACGGATAGATAGAGGGAGAGAGTGTGAGAGTGAGGGACGGATAGATAGAGGGAGAGAGTGAGTGTGAGGGATGGATAGATAGATAGAGGGAGAGAGTGTGAGAGTGAGGGATGGATAGATAGAGGGAGAGAGTGTGAGAGTGAGGGACGGATAGATACAGGGAGAGAGTGTGAGAGTGAGGGACGGATAGATACAGGGAGAGAGTGTGAGAGTGAGGGACGGATAGATAGATAGAGGGAGAGAGTGTGAGAGTGAGGGACGGATAGATACAGGGAGAGAGTGTGAGAGTGAGGGATGGATAGATACAGGGAGAGAGTGAGAGGACGGATAGATAGAGGGAGAGAGTGTGAGAGTGAGGGACGGATAGATAGAGGGAGAGAGTGAGAGTGAGGGATGGATAGATAGATAGAGGGAGAGAGTGTGAGAGTGAGGGACGGATAGATAGAGGGAGAGAGTGTGAGAGTGAGGGACGGATAGATAGAGGGAGAGAGTGTGAGAGTGAGGGACGGATAGATAGAGGGAGAGAGTGAGTGTGAGGGATGGATAGATAGATAGAGGGAGAGAGTGTGAGAGTGAGGGATGGATAGATAGAGGGAGAGAGTGTGAGAGTGAGGGACGGATAGATAGAGGGAGAGAGTGTGAGAGTGAGGGACGGATAGATAGAGGGAGAGAGTGTGAGAGTGAGGGACGGATAGATAGATAGAGGGAGAGAGTGTGAGAGTGAGGGACGGATAGATAGAGGGAGAGAGTGTGAGAGTGAGGGACGGATAGATAGAGGGAGAGAGTGTGAGAGTGAGGGACGGATAGATAGAGGGAGAGAGTGTGAGAGTGAGGGACGGATAGATAGAGGGAGAGAGTGTGATAGTGAGGGACGGATAGATAGAGGGAGAGAGTGTGAGAGTGAGGGACGGATAGATAGAGGGAGAGAGTGTGAGAGTGAGGGACGGATAGATAGAGGGAGAGAGTGTGAGAGTGAGGGACGGATAGATAGAGGGAGAGAGTGTGAGGAGAGTGAGGGACGGATAGATAGAGGGAGAGAGTGTGAGAGTGAGGGACGGATAGATAGAGGGAGAGAGTGTGAGAGTGAGGGACGGATAGATAGAGGGAGAGAGTGTGAGAGTGAGGGACGGATAGATAGAGGGAGAGAGTGTGAGAGTGAGGGACGGATAGATAGAGGGAGAGAGTGTGAGAGTGAGGGACGGATAGATAGAGGGAGAGAGTGTGAGAGTGAGGGACGGATAGATAGAGGGAGAGAGTGTGAGAGTGAGGGACGGATAGATAGAGGGAGAGAGTGTGAGAGTGAGGGACGGATAGATAGAGGGAGAGAGTGTGAGAGTGAGGGACGGATAGATAGATAGAGGGAGAGAGTGTGAGAGTGAGGGACGGATAGATAGAGGGAGAGAGTGTGAGAGTGAGGGACGGATAGATAGAGGGAGAGAGTGTGAGAGTGAGGGACGGATAGATAGAGGGAGAGAGTGTGAGAGTGAGGGACGGATAGATAGAGGGAGAGAGTGAGAGTGAGGGATGGATAGATAGATAGAGGGAGAGAGTGTGAGAGTGAGGGACGGATAGATAGAGGGAGAGAGTGTGAGAGTGAGGGACGGATAGATAGAGGGAGAGAGTGTGAGAGTGAGGGACGGATAGATACAGGGAGAGAGTGTGAGAGTGAGGGGACGGATAGATACAGGGAGAGAGTGTGAGAGTGAGGGACGGATAGATAGATAGAGGGAGAGAGTGTGAGAGTGAGGGACAGGATAGATACAGGGAGAGAGTGTGAGAGTGAGGGATGGATAGATAGATAGAGGGAGAGAGTGTGAGAGTGAGGGACGGATAGATAGAGGGAGAGAGTGTGAGAGTGAGGGACGGATAGATAGAGGGAGAGAGTGTGAGAGTGAGGGACGGATAGATACAGGGAGAGAGTGTGAGAGTGAGGGACGGATAGATAGATAGAGGGAGAGAGTGTGAGAGTGAGGGACGGGATAGATACAGGGAGAGAGTGTGAGAGTGTGGAGGGGGATGGATCAGGGAGAGAGTGAGAGACGGATAGATAGAGGGAGAGAGTGTGAGAGTGAGGGACGGATAGATAGAGGGAGAGAGTGAGAGTGAGGGATGGATAGATAGATAGAGGGAGAGAGTGTGAGAGTGAGGGACGGATAGATAGAGGGAGAGAGTGTGAGAGTGAGGGACGGATAGATAGAGGGAGAGAGTGTGAGAGTGAGGGACGGATAGATAGAGGGAGAGAGTGAGTGTGAGGGATGGATAGATAGATAGAGGGAGAGAGTGTGAGAGTGAGGGATGGATAGATAGAGGGAGAGAGTGTGAGAGTGAGGGACGGATAGATAGAGGGAGAGAGTGTGAGAGTGAGGGACGGATAGATAGAGGGAGAGAGTGTGAGAGTGAGGGATGGATAGATACAGGGAGAGAGTGAGAGACGGATAGATAGAGGGAGAGAGTGTGAGAGTGAGGGACGGATAGATAGAGGAGGAGAGTGAGAGTGAGGGATGGATAGATAGATAGAGGGAGAGAGTGTGAGAGTGAGGGACGGATAGATAGAGGGAGAGAGTGTGAGAGTGAGGACGGATAGATACAGGGAGAGAGTGTGAGAGTGAGGGATGGATAGATACAGGGAGAGAGTGAGAGACGGATAGATAGAGGGAGAGAGTGTGAGAGTGAGGGACGGATAGATAGAGGGAGAGAGTGAGAGTGAGGGATGGATAGATAGATAGAGGGAGAGAGTGTGAGAGTGAGGGACGGATAGATAGAGGGAGAGAGTGTGAGAGTGAGGGACGGATAGATAGAGGGAGAGAGTGTGAGAGTGAGGGACGGATAGATAGAGGGAGAGAGTGAGTGTGAGGGATGGATAGATAGATAGAGGGAGAGAGTGTGAGAGTGAGGGATGGATAGATAGAGGGAGAGAGTGTGAGAGTGAGGGACGGATAGATAGAGGGAGAGAGTGTGAGAGTGAGGGACGGATAGATAGAGGGAGAGAGTGTGAGAGTGAGGGACGGATAGATAGATAGAGGGAGAGAGTGTGAGAGTGAGGGACGGATAGATACAGGGAGAGAGTGTGAGAGTGAGGGACGGATAGATAGAGGGAGAGAGTGTGAGAGTGAGGGACGGATAGATAGAGGGAGAGAGTGTGAGAGTGAGGGACGGATAGATAGAGGGAGAGAGTGTGATAGTGAGGGACGGATAGATAGAGGGAGAGAGTGTGAGAGTGAGGGACGGATAGATAGAGGGAGAGAGTGTGAGAGTGAGGGACGGATAGATAGAGGGAGAGAGTGTGAGAGTGAGGGACGGATAGATAGAGGGAGAGAGTGTGAGAGTGAGGGACGGATAGATAGAGGGAGAGAGTGTGAGAGTGAGGGACGGATAGATAGAGGGAGAGAGTGTGAGAGTGAGGGACGGATAGATAGAGGGAGAGAGTGTGAGAGTGAGGGACGGATAGATAGAGGGAGAGAGTGTGAGAGTGAGGGACGGATAGATAGAGGGAGAGAGTGTGAGAGTGAGGGACGGATAGATAGAGGGAGAGAGTGTGAGAGTGAGGGACGGATAGATAGAGGGAGAGAGTGTGAGAGTGAGGGACGGATAGATAGAGGGAGAGAGTGTGAGAGTGAGGGACGGATAGATAGAGGGAGAGAGTGTGAGAGTGAGGGACGGATAGATAGAGGGAGAGAGTGTGAGAGTGAGGGACGGATAGATAGAGGGAGAGAGTGTGAGAGTGAGGGACGGATAGATAGATAGAGGGAGAGAGTGTGAGAGTGAGGGACGGATAGATACAGGGAGAGAGTGTGAGAGTGAGGGATGGATAGATACAGGGAGAGAGTGAGAGACGGATAGATAGAGGGAGAGAGTGTGAGAGTGAGGGACGGATAGATAGATAGAGGGAGAGAGTGTGAGAGTGAGGGACGGATAGATAGATAGAGGGAGAGAGTGTGAGAGTGAGGGACGGATAGATACAGGGAGAGAGTGTGAGAGTGAGGGATGGATAGATACAGGGAGAGAGTGAGAGACGGATAGATAGAGGGAGAGAGTGTGAGAGTGAGGGACGGATAGATAGATAGAGGGAGAGTGTGTGAGAGTGAGGGACGGATAGATACAGGGAGAGAGTGTGAGAGTGAGGGACGGATAGATACAGGGAGAGAGTGAGAGTGAGGGATGGATCGATAGAGGGAGAGAGTGAGAGAGTGAGGGATGGATAGATACAGGGAGAGAGTGAGAGTGAGGGATGGATCGATAGATAGAGGGAGAGAGTGAGAGAGTGAGGGACGGATAGATAGAGGGAGAGAGTGTGAGAGTGAGGACGGATAGATAGAGGGAGAGAGTGTGAGAGTGAGGGACGGATAGATAGAGGGAGAGAGTGTGAGAGTGAGGGACGGATAGATAGAGGGAGAGAGTGTGAGAGTGAGGGACGGATAGATAAAGGGAGAGAGTGTGAGAGTGAGGGACGGATAGATAGAGGGAGAGAGTGTGAGAGTGAGGGACGGATAGATAGAGGGAGAGAGTGTGAGAGTGAGGGACGGATAGATAGAGGGAGAGAGTGTGAGAGTGAGGGACGGATAGATAGAGGGAGAGAGTGAGAGTGAGAGATGGATCGATAGATAGAGGGAGAGAGTGAGAGAGTGAGGGATGGATAGATAGAGGGAGAGAGTGTGAGAGTGAGGGACGGATAGATAGAGGGAGAGAGTGTGAGAGTGAGGGACGGATAGATAGAGGGAGAGAGTGTGAGAGTGAGGGACGGATAGATAGAGGGAGAGAGTGTGAGAGTGAGAGACGGATAGATAGAGGGAGAGAGTGTGAGAGTGAGGGACGGATAGATACAGGGAGAGAGTGTGAGAGTGAGGGACGGATAGATACAGGGAGAGAGTGAGAGTGAGGGATGGATCGATAGATAGAGGGAGAGAGTGAGAGAGTGAGGGATGGATAGATAGAGGGAGAGAGTGTGAGAGTGAGGGACGGATAGATAGAGGGAGAGAGTGTGAGAGTGAGGGACGGATAGATAGAGGGAGAGAGTGTGAGAGTGAGGGACGGATAGATAGAGGGAGAGAGTGAGGGATGGATAGATAGATAGAGGGAGAGAGTGAGGGACGGATAGATACAGGGAGAGTTTGAGAGTGAGGGATAGATAGATAGAGGGAGAGAGTGTGAGAGTGAGGGATGGATCGATAGATAGAGGGAGGGAGCGATGTGTGAGAGCAGGGGAGAGAGTGAAGGCAGTGAGAGAGGAAGAAGGACAGAGGGTGGGGCCCGGGTGAATGTGTGTGAGGGAAGGGGAGAGGGAGAGATGGGCTAAGGTTTCTGGGTTAACCGGGGCTCCCCGAGACCCCCTCCTCTGGTTGCGTACACCCCTTATTCGTTTCTCCCCCATTCTTTTCTCCCCCCCCCTTATTCGTTTCTCCCCCATTCTTTTCTCCCCCCCCCTTATTCGTTTCTCCCCCCCCCTTATTCGTTTCTCCCCCCCCCTTATTCGTTTCGTCCCCCCCCCCGTATTCGTTTCGTCCCCCCCCCGTATTCGTTTCCTCCCCCCCCCGTATTCGTTT